>NW_025535872.1:2500-77682 GCF_020615455.1 Coregonus clupeaformis | reverse complement strand
TTATCACCCTAATAATATCATGGATTGTTATTGGACTAAATGCAGTTTGTGTGCTGCCCTGCCCTGCTCTGATCAAATCAAATCAAATAATGGACAGTGCGTTTCCCTCAAAATATAGGCAGTACATGCAGCCTTTGTTTTTAGTCTAGGAGACAGTCAATGTCTGTAGTCCATTAGGGCACTATACAATCCCTTCAATGTTTTGCCTGATTCCGTTAATTCCCCAAGTTCCCTTTTCTCCGTTTAGATTTCCCGTTGACCGTTTGTCCCTGTTTTGGCAGGTTTTCGCTCTCAAAAGTACACCTTTTTAATAGCAAAACAGCACAATTGGATGTTCTATGTCCACAACAATGTTTAAACCCTATCAGGTGACCATTTGTGAGGTCTGGGAAAAATGTAAGACATTTAGATGTTGGGGTGTAGTTACCCTTAAATGCAAGCATGCACCAGGAAGAGACCTTTGTTTGGTTAAGCGGTGTTGCTGTAGAACAAATGGCAACTGGAGTGATGCAAATGATCACGGTATAATTCTGCCAGGCAGGCATAGGCTACTTTGTAGTTAACATTTACTTGCGAAGGTTTTGGGGAAAGCCATTCCTTCCCTACCAGAAGAAGGTTATCATTAGCATCATCGCTAACGGCTACACAAAGTGTAGACATACGCGCGCACCGCACACATGCACACAGACAGGGGCATTCCTGTGCCGTTTCAGAAAGTTCATGGAAATACGAATCACTGATGCATTTTGTTCATGTCTTATGATTGACTTGGGCAAATGAATGCGTTTTCTAACAAGTTGAATAGATTTAGTTGATTTCTTACTAAGTTCAATAAATGTTTGAATATTGTTGAATTTCGGTTTAATGTCTGGATTCCGTGATTCGGTCCGCAACGCCTATTTTATAGGGCCCTAGTCAATGAACTTGTCATAAATCAACATAGGATATGCCCTCTTCCCCCCCAACAAGACTCAAATATATATATATATATATTGGAAATGTAAGCAGGGGTTGAGCTTCTTCAGTTTGTGTCACAAAGTGGATACATTTCTGTGTCCCTTTCAGAGTGAGTGACACATTGACTTTATATAGTGTACCAAGAGTTGTCTCCCGCTTACGGCCATACCAGCCTGAATACGCCCGATCTCGTCCGATCTCGGAAGCTAAGCAGGGTCGGGCCTGGTTAGTACTTGGATGGGAGACCGCCTGGGAATACCAGGTGCTGTAAGCTTTTGTCCCAGTAGAGCGTGCTCTTGTGTCATGGAGCAACTGCTTTTTATTTATCACCCTAATAATATCATGGATTGTTATTGGACTAAATGCAGTTTGTGTGCTGCCCTGCCCTGATCAAATCAAATCAAATAATGGACAGTGCGTTTCCCTCAAAATATAGGCAGTACATGCAGCCTTTGTTTTTAGTCTAGGAGACAGTCAATGTCTGTAGTCCATTAGGCACTATACAATCCCTTCAATGTTTTGCCTGATTCGTTAATTCCCAAGTTCCCTTTTCTCCGTTTAGATTTCCCGTTGACCGTTTGTCCCTGTTTTGGCAGGTTTTCGCTCTCAAAAGTACACCTTTTAATAGCAAAACAGCACAATTGGATGTTCTATGTCCACAACAATGTTTAAACCCTATCAGGTGACCATTTGTGAGGTCTGGGAAAAATGTAAGACATTTAGATGTTGGGGTGTAGTTACCCTTAAATGCAAGCATGCACCAGGAAGAGACCTTTGTTTGGTTAAGCGGTGTTGCTGTAGAACAAATGGCAACTGGAGTGATGCAAATGATCACGGTATAATTCTGCCATGCAGGCATAGGCTACTTTGTAGTTAACATTTACTTGCGAAGGTTTTGGGGAAAGCCATTCCTTCCCTACCAGAAGAAGGTTATCATTAGCATCATCGCTAACGGCTACACAAAGTGTAGACATACGCGCGCACCGCACACATGCACACAGACAGGGGCATTCCTGTGCCGTTTCAGAAAGTTCATGGAAATACGAATCACTGATGCATTTTGTTCATGTCTTATGATTGACTTGGGCAAATGAATGCGTTTTCTAACAAGTTGAATAGATTTAGTTGATTTCTTACTAAGTTCAATAAATGTTTGAATATTGTTGAATTTCGGTTTAATGTCTGGATTCCGTGATTCGGTCCGGCAACGCCTATTTTATAGGGCCCTAGTCAATGAACTTGTCATAAATCAACATAGGATATGCCCTCTTCCCCCAACAAGACTCAAATATATATATATATATATTGGAAAAGAAGGGTTGAGCTTCTTCAGTTTGTGTCACAAAGTGGATACGTTTCTGTGTCCCTTTCAGAGTGAGTGACACATTGACTTTATATAGTGTACCAAGAGTTGTTCCCCGCTTACGGCCATACCAGCCTGAATACGCCCGATCTCGTCCGATCTCGGAAGCTAAGCAGGGTCGGGCCTGGTTAGTACTTGGATGGGAGACCGCCTGGGAATACCAGGTGCTGTAAGCTTTTGTCCCAGTAGAGCGTGCTCTTGTGTCATGGAGCAACTGCTTTTTATTTATCACCCTAATAATATCATGGATTGTTATTGGACTAAATGCAGTTTGTGTGCTGCCCTGCCCTGATCAAACAAATCAAATAATGGACAGTGCGTTTCCCTCAAAATATAGGCAGTACATGCAGCCTTTGTTTTTAGTCTAGGAGACAGTCAATGTCTGTAGTCCATTAGGGCACTATACAATCCCTTCAATGTTTTGCCTGATTCCGTTAATTCCCAAGTTCCCTTTTTCTCCGTTTAGATTTCCCCGTTGACCGTTGTCCCTGTTTTGGCAGGTTTTCGCTCTCAAAAGTACACCTTTTTAATAGCAAAACAGCACAATTGGATGTTCTATGTCCACAACAATGTTTAAACCCTATCAGGTGACCATTTGTGAGGTCTGGGAAAAATGTAAGACATTTAGATTTTGGGGGTGTAGTTACCCTTAAATGCAAGCGTGCACCAGGAAGAGACCTTTGTTTGGTTAAGCGGTGTTGCTGTAGAACAAATGGCACACTGGAGTGATGCAAATGATCACGGTATAATTCTGCCAGGCAGGCATAGGCTACTTTGTAGTTAACATTTACTTGCGAAGGTTTTGGGGAAAGCCATTCCTTCCCTACCAGAAGAAGGTTATCATTAGCATCATCGCTAACGGCTACACAAAGTGTAGACATACGCGCGCACCGCACACATGCACACAGACAGGGGCATTCCTGTGCCGTTTCAGAAAGTTCATGGAAATACGAATCACTGATGCATTTTGTTCATGTCTTATGATTGACTTGGGCAAATGAATGCGTTTTCTAACAAGTTGAATAGATTTAGTTGATTTCTTACTAAGTTCAATAAATGTTTGAATATTGTTGAATTTCGGTTTAATGTCTGGATTCCGTGATTCGGTCCGCAACGCCTATTTTATAGGGCCCTAGTCAATGAACTTGTCATAAATCAACATAGGATATGCCCTCTTCCCCCCAACAAGACTCAATTTATATATATATATATATATTGGAAATGTAAGCAGGGGTTGAGCTTCTTCAGTTTGTGTCACAAAGTGGATACGTTTCTGTGTCCCTTTCAGAGTGAGTGACACATTGACTTTATATAGTGTACCAAGAGTTGTTCCTCGCTTACGGCCATACCAGCCTGAATACGCCCGATCTCGTCAGATCTCGGAAGCTAAGCAGGTTTAGGGCTGGTTAGTACTTGGATGGGGGACCACCTTGGAATACCAGTTGCTGTAAAAGCACGTAAGAAGCTATGACGTGGACTGATAATCTGCGTTATAGGCTGAGATGTGAAGATGTGAAATATGAAGCTATGATATGGAAAAATAAGCTGTGAAGCTATGAGATGTGAAGATGTGATGTAAATATGAAGCTATGATATGTAAAAATAATATATATACGCGCCGATCTCGCCCGATCTCGGAAGCTAAAGCGCGGGCCTGGTTAGTACTTGGATGGGAGACCGCCTGGGAATACCAGGTGCTGTAAGCTTTTGTCCCAGTAGAGCGTGCTCTCTGTGTCATGGAGCAACTGCTTTTTATTTATCACCCTAATAATATCATGGATTGTTATTGGACTAAATGCAGTTTGTGTGCTGCCCTGCCCTGATCAAATCAAATCAAATAATGGACAGTGCGTTTCCCTCAAAATATAGGCAGTACATGCAGCCTTTGTTTTTAGTCTAGGAGACAGTCAATGTCTGTAGTCCATTAGGGCACTATACAATCCCTTCAATGTTTTGCCTGATTCCGTTAATTCCCAAGTTCCCTTTTCTCCGTTTAGATTTCCCCGTTGACCGTTTGTCCCTGTTTTGGCAGGTTTTCGCTCTCAAAAAGTACACCTTTTTAATAGCAAAACAGCACAATTGGATGTTCTATGTCCACAACAATGTTTAAACCCTATCAGGTGACCATTTGTGAGGTCTGGGAAAAATGTAAGACATTTAGATGTTGGGGTGTAGTTACCCTTAAATGCAAGCATGCACCAGGAAGAGACCTTTGTTTGGTTAAGCGGTGTTGCTGTAGAACAAATGGCAACTGGAGTGATGCAAATGATCACGGTATAATTCTGCCAGGCAGGCATAGGCTACTTTGTAGTTAACATTTACTTGCGAAGGTTTTGGGGAAAGCCATTCCTTCCCTACCAGAAGAAGGTTATCATTAGCATCATCGCTAACGGCTACACAAAGTGTAGACATACGCGCGCACCGCACACATGCACACAGACAGGGGCATTCCTGTGCCGTTTCAGAAAGTTCATGGAAATACGAATCACTGATGCATTTTGTTCATGTCTTATGATTGACTTGGGCAAATGAATGCGTTTTCTAACAAGTTGAATAGATTTAGTTGATTTCTTACTAAGTTCAATAAATGTTTGAATATTGTTGAATTTCGGTTTAATGTCTGGATTCCGTGATTCGGTCCGCAACGCCTATTTTATAGGGCCCTAGTCAATGAACTTGTCATAAATCAACATAGGATATGCCCTCTTCCCCCCCAACAAGACTCAATTTTTTGGAAATGTAAGCAGGGGTTGAGCTTCTTCAGTTTGTGTCACAAAGTGGATACGTTTCTGTGTCCCTTTCAGAGTGAGTGACACATTGACTTTATATAGTGTACCAAGAGTTGTTCCCTCGCTTACGGCCATACCAGCCTGAATACGCCCGATCTCGTCCGATCTCGGAAGCTAAGCAGGGTCGGGCCTGGTTAGTACTTGGATGGGAGACCGCCTGGGAATACCAGGTGCTGTAAGCTTTTGTCCCAGTAGAGCGTGCTCTTGTGTCATGGAGCAACTGCTTTTTATTTATCACCCTAATAATATCATGGATTGTTATTGGACTAAATGCAGTTTGTGTGCTGCCCTGCCCTGATCAAATCAAATCAAATAATGGACAGTGCGTTTCCCTCAAAATATAGGCAGTACATGCAGCCTTTGTTTTTAGTCTAGGAGACAGTCAATGTCTGTAGTCCATTAGGGCACTATACAATCCCTTCAATGTTTTGCCTGATTCCGTTAATTCCCAAGTTCCCTTTTCTCCGTTTAGATTTCCCCGCTGACCGTTTGTCCCTGTTTTGGCAGGTTTTCGCTCTCAAAAGTACACCTTTTTAATAGCAAAACAGCACAATTGGATGTTCTATGTCCACAACAATGTTTAAACCCTATCAGGTGACCATTTGTGAGGTCTGGGAAAAATGTAAGACATTTAGATGTTGGGGTGTAGTTACCCTTAAATGCAAGCATGCACCAGGAAGAGACCTTTGTTTGGTTAAGCGGTGTTGCTGTAGAACAAATGGCAACTGGAGTGATGCAAATGATCACGGTATAATTCTGCCATGCAGGCATAGGCTACTTTGTAGTTAACATTTACTTGCGAAGGTTTTGGGGAAAGCCATTCCTTCCCTACCAGAAGAAGGTTATCATTAGCATCATCGCTAACGGCTACACAAAGTGTAGACATACGCGCGCACCGCACACATGCACACAGACAGGGGCATTCCTGTGCCGTTTCAGAAAGTTCATGGAAATACGAATCACTGATGCATTTTGTTCATGTCTTATGATTGACTTGGGCAAATGAATGCGTTTTCTAACAAGTTGAATAGATTTAGTTGATTTCTTACTAAGTTCAATAAATGTTTGAATATTGTTGAATTTCGGTTTAATGTCTGGATTCCGTGATTCGGTCCGCAACGCCTATTTTATAGGGCCCTAGTCAATGAACTTGTCATAAATCAACATAGGATATGCCCTCTTCCCCCCCTAACAAGACTCAAATATATATATATATATATTTGGAAATGTAAGCAGGGGTTGAGCTTCTTCAGTTTGTGTCACAAAGTGGATACGTTTCTGTGTCCCTTTCAGAGTGAGTGACACATTGACTTTATATAGTGTACCAAGAGTTGTTCCTCGCTTACGGCCATACCAGCCTGAATACGCCCGATCTCGTCCGATCTCGGAAGCTAAGCAGGGTCGGGCCTGGTTAGTACTTGGATGGGAGACCGCCTGGGAATACCAGGTGCTGTAAGCTTTTTTGTCCCAGTAGAGCGTGCTCTTGTGTCATGGAGCAACTGCTTTTTATTTATCACCCTAATAATATCATGGATTGTTATTGGACTAAATGCAGTTTGTGTGCTGCCCTGCCCTGATCAAATCAAATCAAATAATGGACAGTGCGTTTCCCTCAAAATATAGGCAGTACATGCAGCCTTTGTTTTTAGTCTAGGAGACAGTCAATGTCTGTAGTCCATTAGGGCACTATACAATCCCTTCAATGTTTTGCCTGATTCCGTTAATTCCCAAGTTCCCTTTTCTCCGTTTAGATTTCCCCGTTGACCGTTTGTCCCTGTTTTGGCAGGTTTTCGCTCTCAAAAGTACACCTTTTTAATAGCAAAACAGCACAATTGGATGTTCTATGTCCACAACAATGTTTAAACCCTATCAGGTGACCATTTGTGAGGTCTGGGAAAAATGTAAGACATTTAGATGTTGGGGTGTAGTTACCCTTAAATGCAAGCATGCACCAGGAAGAGACCTTTGTTTGGTTAAGCGGTGTTGCTGTAGAACAAATGGCAACTGGAGTGATGCAAATGATCACGGTATAATTCTGCCAGGCAGGCATAGGCTACTTTGTAGTTAACATTTACTTGCGAAGGTTTTGGGGAAAGCCATTCCTTCCCTACCAGAAGAAGGTTATCATTAGCATCATCGCTAACGGCTACACAAAGTGTAGACATACGCGCGCACCGCACACATGCACACAGACAGGGGCATTCCTGTGCCGCTTCAGAAAGTTCATGGAAATACGAATCACTGATGCATTTTGTTCATGTCTTATGATTGACTTGGGCAAATGAATGCGTTTTCTAACAAGTTGAATAGATTTAGTTGATTTCTTACTAAGTTCAATAAATGTTTGAATATTGTTGAATTTCGGTTTAATGTCTGGATTCCGTGATTCGGTCCGCAACGCCTATTTTATAGGGCCCTAGTCAATGAACTTGTCATAAATCAACATAGGATATGCCCTCTTCCCCCCCCAACAAGACTCAAATATATATATATATATATTGGAAATGTAAGCAGGGGTTGAGCTTCTTCAGTTTGTGTCACAAAGTGGATACGTTTCTGTGTCCCTTTCAGAGTGAGTGACACATTGACTTTATATAGTGTACCAAGAGTTGTTCCCTCGCTTACGGCCATACCAGCCTGAATACGCCCGATCTCGTCCGATCTCGGAAGCTAAGCAGGGTCGGGCCTGGTTAGTACTTGGATGGGAGACCGCCTGGGAATACCAGGTGCTGTAAGCTTTTTGTCCCAGTAGAGCGTGCTCTTGTGTCATGGAGCAACTGCTTTTTATTTATCACCCTAATAATATCATGGATTGTTATTGGACTAAATGCAGTTTGTGTGCTGCCCTGCCCTGATCAAATCAAATCAAATAATGGACAGTGCGTTTCCCTCAAAATATAGGCAGTACATGCAGCCTTTGTTTTTAGTCTAGGAGACAGTCAATGTCTGTAGTCCATTAGGGCACTATACAATCCCTTCAATGTTTTGCCTGATTCCGTTAATTCCCAAGTTCCCTTTTCTCCGTTTAGATTTCCCCGTTGACCGTTTGTCCCTGTTTTGGCAGGTTTTCGCTCTCAAAAGTACACCTTTTTAATAGCAAAACAGCACAATTGGATGTTCTATGTCCACAACAATGTTTAAACCCTATCAGGTGACCATTTGTGAGGTCTGGGAAAAATGTAAGACATTTAGATGTTGGGGTGTAGTTACCCTTAAATGCAAGCATGCACCAGGAAGAGACCTTTGTTTGGTTAAGCGGTGTTGCTGTAGAACAAATGGCAACTGGAGTGATGCAAATGATCACGGTATAATTCTGCCATGCAGGCATAGGCTACTTTGTAGTTAACATTTACTTGCGAAGGTTTTGGGGAAAGCCATTCCTTCCCTACCAGAAGAAGGTTATCATTAGCATCATCGCTAACGGCTACACAAAGTGTAGACATACGCGCGCACCGCACACATGCACACAGACAGGGGCATTCCTGTGCCGCTTCAGAAAGTTCATGGAAATACGAATCACTGATGCATTTTGTTCATGTCTTATGATTGACTTGGGCAAATGAATGCGTTTTCTAACAAGTTGAATAGATTTAGTTGATTTCTTACTAAGTTCAATAAATGTTTGAATATTGTTGAATTTCGGTTTAATGTCTGGATTCCGTGATTCGGTCCGCAACGCCTATTTTATAGGGCCCTAGTCAATGAACTTGTCATAAATCAACATAGGATATGCCCTCTTCCCCCCAACAAGACTCAAATATATATATATATATATTGGAAATGTAAGCAGGGGTTGAGCTTCTTCAGTTTGTGTCACAAAGTGGATACGTTTCTGTGTCCCTTTCAGAGTGAGTGACACATTGACTTTATATAGTGTACCAAGAGTTGTTCCCTCGCTTACGGCCATACCAGCCTGAATACGCCCGATCTCGTCCGATCTCGGAAGCTAAGCAGGGTCGGGCCTGGTTAGTACTTGGATGGGAGACCGCCTGGGAATACCAGGTGCTGTAAGCTTTTTTGTCCCAGTAGAGCGTGCTCTTGTGTCATGGAGCAACTGCTTTTTATTTATCACCCTAATAATATCATGGATTGTTATTGGACTAAATGCAGTTTGTGTGCTGCCCTGCCCTGATCAAATCAAATCAAATAATGGACAGTGCGTTTCCCTCAAAATATAGGCAGTACATGCAGCCTTTGTTTTTAGTCTAGGAGACAATCAATGTCTGTAGTCCATTAGGGCACTATACAATCCCTTCAATGTTTTGCCTGATTCCGTTAATTCCCAAGTTCCCTTTTCTCCGTTTAGATTTCCCCGTTGACCGTTTGTCCCTGTTTTGGCAGGTTTTCGCTCTCAAAAGTACACCTTTTTAATAGCAAAACAGCACAATTGGATGTTCTATGTCCACAACTATGTTTAAACCCACATCAGGTGACCATTTGTGAGGTCTGGGAAAAATGTAAGACATTTAGATGTTGGGGTGTAGTTACCCTTAAATGCAAGCATGCACCAGGAAGAGACCTTTGTTTGGTTAAGCGGTGTTGCTGTAGAACAAATGGCAACTGGAGTGATGCAAATGATCACGGTATAATTCTGCCATGCAGGCATAGGCTACTTTGTAGTTAACATTTACTTGCGAAGGTTTTGGGGAAAGCCATTCCTTCCCTACCAGAAGAAGGTTATCATTAGCATCATCGCTAACGGCTACACAAAGTGTAGACATACGCGCGCACCGCACACATGCACACAGACAGGGGCATTCCTGTGCCGCTTTCAGAAAGTTCATGGAAATACGAATCACTGATGCATTTTGTTCATGTCTTATGATTGACTTGGGCAAATGAATGCGTTTTCTAACAAGTTGAATAGATTTAGTTGATTTCTTACTAAGTTCAATAAATGTTTGAATATTGTTGAATTTCGGTTTAATGTCTGGATTCCGTGATTCGGTCCGCAACGCCTATTTTATAGGGCCCTAGTCAATGAACTTGTCATAAATCAACATAGGATATGCCCTCTTCCCCCCCAACAAGACTCAAATATATATATATATATATGGAAATGTAAGCAGGGGTTGAGCTTCTTCAGTTTGTGTCACAAAGTGGATACGTTTCTGTGTCCCTTTCAGAGTGAGTGACACATTGACTTTATATAGTGTACCAAGAGTTGTTCCCTCGCTTACGGCCATACCAGCCTGAATACGCCCGATCTCGTCCGATCTCGGAAGCTAAGCAGGGTCGGGCCTGGTTAGTACTTGGATGGGAGACCGCCTGGGAATACCAGGTGCTGTAAGCTTTTTTGTCCCAGTAGAGCGTGCTCTTGTGTCATGGAGCAACTGCTTTTTATTTATCACCCTAATAATATCATGGATTGTTATTGGACTAAATGCAGTTTGTGTGCTGCCCTGCCCTGATCAAATCAAATCAAATAATGGACAGTGCGTTTCCCTCAAAATATAGGCAGTACATGCAGCCTTTGTTTTTAGTCTAGGAGACAGTCAATGTCTGTAGTCCATTAGGGCACTATACAATCCCTTCAATGTTTTGCCTGATTCCGTTAATTCCCAAGTTCCCTTTTCTCCGTTTAGATTTCCCGTTGACCGTTTGTCCCTGTTTTGGCAGGTTTTCGCTCTCAAAAGTACACCTTTTAATAGCAAAACAGCACAATTGGATGTTCTATGTCCACAACAATGTTTAAACCCTATCAGGTGACCATTTGTGAGGTCTGGGAAAAATGTAAGACATTTAGATGTTGGGGTGTAGTTACCCTTAAATGCAAGCATGCACCAGGAAGAGACCTTTGTTTGGTTAAGCGGTGTTGCTGTAGAACAAATGGCAACTGGAGTGATGCAAATGATCACGGTATAATTCTGCCAGGCAGGCATAGGCTACTTTGTAGTTAACATTTACTTGCGAAGGTTTTGGGGAAAGCCATTCCTTCCCTACCAGAAGAAGGTTATCATTAGCATCATCGCTAACGGCTACACAAAGTGTAGACATACGCGCGCACCGCACACATGCACACAGACAGGGGCATTCCTGTGCCGCTTTCAGAAAGTTCATGGAAATACGAATCACTGATGCATTTTGTTCATGTCTTATGATTGACTTGGGCAAATGAATGCGTTTTCTAACAAGTTGAATAGATTTAGTTGATTTCTTACTAAGTTCAATAAATGTTTGAATATTGTTGAATTTCGGTTTAATGTCTGGATTCCGTGATTCGGTCCGCAACGCCTATTTTATAGGGCCCTAGTCAATGAACTTGTCATAAATCAACATAGGATATGCCCTCTTCCCCCCCAACAAGACTCAAATATATATATATATATATTGGAAATGTAAGCAGGGGTTGAGCTTCTTCAGTTTGTGTCACAAAGTGGATACGTTTCTGTGTCCCTTTCAGAGTGAGTGACACATTGACTTTATATAGTGTACCAAGAGTTGTTCCTCGCTTACGGCCATACCAGCCTGAATACGCCCGATCTCGTCCGATCTCGGAAGCTAAGCAGGGTCGGGCCTGGTTAGTACTTGGATGGGAGACCGCCTGGGAATACCAGGTGCTGTAAGCTTTTTTGTCCCAGTAGAGCGTGCTCTTGTGTCATGGAGCAACTGCTTTTTATTTATCACCCTAATAATATCATGGATTGTTATTGGACTAAATGCAGTTTGTGTGCTGCCCTGCCCTGATCAAATCAAATCAAATAATGGACAGTGCGTTTCCCTCAAAATATAGGCAGTACATGCAGCCTTTGTTTTTAGTCTAGGAGACAGTCAATGTCTGTAGTCCATTAGGGCACTATACAATCCCTTCAATGTTTTGCCTGATTCCGTTAATTCCCAAGTTCCCTTTTCTCCGTTTAGATTTCCCCGCTGACCGTTTGTCCCTGTTTTGGCAGGTTTTCGCTCTCAAAAGTACACCTTTTAATAGCAAAACAGCACAATTGGATGTTCTATGTCCACAACAATGTTTAAACCCTATCAGGTGACCATTTGTGAGGTCTGGGAAAAATGTAAGACATTTAGATGTTGGGGTGTAGTTACCCTTAAATGCAAGCATGCACCAGGAAGAGACCTTTGTTTGGTTAAGCGGTGTTGCTGTAGAACAAATGGCAACTGGAGTGATGCAAATGATCACGGTATAATTCTGCCAGGCAGGCATAGGCTACTTTGTAGTTAACATTTACTTGCGAAGGTTTTGGGGAAAGCCATTCCTTCCCTACCAGAAGAAGGTTATCATTAGCATCATCGCTAACGGCTACACAAAGTGTAGACATACGCGCGCACCGCACACATGCACACAGACAGGGGCATTCCTGTGCCGCTTTCAGAAAGTTCATGGAAATACGAATCACTGATGCATTTTGTTCATGTCTTATGATTGACTTGGGCAAATGAATGCGTTTTCTAACAAGTTGAATAGATTTAGTTGATTTCTTACTAAGTTCAATAAATGTTTGAATATTGTTGAATTTCGGTTTAATGTCTGGATTCCGTGATTCGGTCCGCAACGCCTATTTTATAGGGCCCTAGTCAATGAACTTGTCATAAATCAACATAGGATATGCCCTCTTCCCCCCCTAACAAGACTCAAATATATATATATATATATTGGAAATGTAAGCAGGGGTTGAGCTTCTTCAGTTTGTGTCACAAAGTGGATACGTTTCTGTGTCCCTTTCAGAGTGAGTGACACATTGACTTTATATAGTGTACCAAGAGTTGTTCCCTCGCTTACGGCCATACCAGCCTGAATACGCCCGATCTCGTCCGATCTCGGAAGCTAAGCAGGGTCGGGCCTGGTTAGTACTTGGATGGGAGACCGCCTGGGAATACCAGGTGCTGTAAGCTTTTTTGTCCCAGTAGAGCGTGCTCTTGTGTCATGGAGCAACTGCTTTTTATTTATCACCCTAATAATATCATGGATTGTTATTGGACTAAATGCAGTTTGTGTGCTGCCCTGCCCTGATCAAATCAAATCAAATAATGGACAGTGCGTTTCCCTCAAAATATAGGCAGTACATGCAGCCTTTGTTTTTAGTCTAGGAGACAGTCAATGTCTGTAGTCCATTAGGGCACTATACAATCCCTTCAATGTTTTGCCTGATTCCGTTAATTCCCAAGTTCCCTTTTCTCCGTTTAGATTTCCCCGCTGACCGTTTGTCCCTGTTTTGGCAGGTTTTCGCTCTCAAAAGTACACCTTTTAATAGCAAAACAGCACAATTGGATGTTCTATGTCCACAACAATGTTTAAACCCTATCAGGTGACCATTTGTGAGGTCTGGGAAAAATGTAAGACATTTAGATGTTGGGGTGTAGTTACCCTTAAATGCAAGCATGCACCAGGAAGAGACCTTTGTTTGGTTAAGCGGTGTTGCTGTAGAACAAATGGCAACTGGAGTGATGCAAATGATCACGGTATAATTCTGCCAGGCAGGCATAGGCTACTTTGTAGTTAACATTTACTTGCGAAGGTTTTGGGGAAAGCCATTCCTTCCCTACCAGAAGAAGGTTATCATTAGCATCATCGCTAACGGCTACACAAAGTGTAGACATACGCGCGCACCGCACACATGCACACAGACAGGGGCATTCCTGTGCCGCTTTCAGAAAGTTCATGGAAATACGAATCACTGATGCATTTTGTTCATGTCTTATGATTGACTTGGGCAAATGAATGCGTTTTCTAACAAGTTGAATAGATTTAGTTGATTTCTTACTAAGTTCAATAAATGTTTGAATATTGTTGAATTTCGGTTTAATGTCTGGATTCCGTGATTCGGTCCGCAACGCCTATTTTATAGGGCCCTAGTCAATGAACTTGTCATAAATCAACATAGGATATGCCCTCTTCCCCCCCCAACAAGACTCAAATATATATATATATATATTGGAAATGTAAGCAGGGGTTGAGCTTCTTCAGTTTGTGTCACAAAGTGGATACGTTTCTGTGTCCCTTTCAGAGTGAGTGACACATTGACTTTATATAGTGTACCAAGAGTTGTTCCTCGCTTACGGCCATACCAGCCTGAATACGCCCGATCTCGTCCGATCTCGGAAGCTAAGCAGGGTCGGGCCTGGTTAGTACTTGGATGGGAGACCGCCTGGGAATACCAGGTGCTGTAAGCTTTTTGTCCCAGTAGAGCGTGCTCTTGTGTCATGGAGCAACTGCTTTTTATTTATCACCCTAATAATATCATGGATTGTTATTGGACTAAATGCAGTTTGTGTGCTGCCCTGCCCTGATCAAATCAAATCAAATAATGGACAGTGCGTTTCCCTCAAAATATAGGCAGTACATGCAGCCTTTGTTTTTAGTCTAGGAGACAGTCAATGTCTGTAGTCCATTAGGGCACTATACAATCCCTTCAATGTTTTGCCTGATTCCGTTAATTCCCAAGTTCCCTTTTCTCCGTTTAGATTTCCCCGTTGACCGTTTGTCCCTGTTTTGGCAGGTTTTCGCTCTCAAAAGTACACCTTTTTAATAGCAAAACAGCACAATTGGATGTTCTATGTCCACAACAATGTTTAAACCCTATCAGGTGACCATTTGTGAGGTCTGGGAAAAATGTAAGACATTTAGATGTTGGGGTGTAGTTACCCTTAAATGCAAGCATGCACCAGGAAGAGACCTTTGTTTGGTTAAGCGGTGTTGCTGTAGAACAAATGGCAACTGGAGTGATGCAAATGATCACGGTATAATTCTGCCAGGCAGGCATAGGCTACTTTGTAGTTAACATTTACTTGCGAAGGTTTTGGGGAAAGCCATTCCTTCCCTACCAGAAGAAGGTTATCATTAGCATCATCGCTAACGGCTACACAAAGTGTAGACATACGCGCGCACCGCACACATGCACACAGACAGGGGCATTCCTGTGCCGCTTTCAGAAAGTTCATGGAAATACGAATCACTGATGCATTTTGTTCATGTCTTATGATTGACTTGGGCAAATGAATGCGTTTTCTAACAAGTTGAATAGATTTAGTTGATTTCTTACTAAGTTCAATAAATGTTTGAATATTGTTGAATTTCGGTTTAATGTCTGGATTCCGTGATTCGGTCCGCAACGCCTATTTTATAGGGCCCTAGTCAATGAACTTGTCATAAATCAACATAGGATATGCCCTCTTCCCCCCCCAACAAGACTCAAATATATATATATATATATTGGAAATGTAAGCAGGGGTTGAGCTTCTTCAGTTTGTGTCACAAAGTGGATACGTTTCTGTGTCCCTTTCAGAGTGAGTGACACATTGACTTTATATAGTGTACCAAGAGTTGTTCCTCGCTTACGGCCATACCAGCCTGAATACGCCCGATCTCGTCCGATCTCGGAAGCTAAGCAGGGTCGGGCCTGGTTAGTACTTGGATGGGAGACCGCCTGGGAATACCAGGTGCTGTAAGCTTTTTGTCCCAGTAGAGCGTGCTCTTGTGTCATGGAGCAACTGCTTTTTATTTATCACCCTAATAATATCATGGATTGTTATTGGACTAAATGCAGTTTGTGTGCTGCCCTGCCCTGATCAAATCAAATCAAATAATGGACAGTGCGTTTCCCTCAAAATATAGGCAGTACATGCAGCCTTTGTTTTTAGTCTAGGAGACAGTCAATGTCTGTAGTCCATTAGGGCACTATACAATCCCTTCAATGTTTTGCCTGATTCCGTTAATTCCCAAGTTCCCTTTTCTCCGTTTAGATTTCCCCGTTGACCGTTTGTCCCTGTTTTGGCAGGTTTTCGCTCTCAAAAGTACACCTTTTAATAGCAAAACAGCACAATTGGATGTTCTATGTCCACAACAATGTTTAAACCCTATCAGGTGACCATTTGTGAGGTCTGGGAAAAATGTAAGACATTTAGATGTTGGGGTGTAGTTACCCTTAAATGCAAGCATGCACCAGGAAGAGACCTTTGTTTGGTTAAGCGGTGTTGCTGTAGAACAAATGGCAACTGGAGTGATGCAAATGATCACGGTATAATTCTGCCAGGCAGGCATAGGCTACTTTGTAGTTAACATTTACTTGCGAAGGTTTTGGGGAAAGCCATTCCTTCCCTACCAGAAGAAGGTTATCATTAGCATCATCGCTAACGGCTACACAAAGTGTAGACATACGCGCGCACCGCACACATGCACACAGACAGGGGCATTCCTGTGCCGCTTTCAGAAAGTTCATGGAAATACGAATCACTGATGCATTTTGTTCATGTCTTATGATTGACTTGGGCAAATGAATGCGTTTTCTAACAAGTTGAATAGATTTAGTTGATTTCTTACTAAGTTCAATAAATGTTTGAATATTGTTGAATTTCGGTTTAATGTCTGGATTCCGTGATTCGGTCCGCAACGCCTATTTTATAGGGCCCTAGTCAATGAACTTGTCATAAATCAACATAGGATATGCCCTCTTCCCCCCCTAACAAGACTCAAATATATATATATATATATTTGGAAATGTAAGCAGGGGTTGAGCTTCTTCAGTTTGTGTCACAAAGTGGATACGTTTCTGTGTCCCTTTCAGAGTGAGTGACACATTGACTTTATATAGTGTACCAAGAGTTGTTCCTCGCTTACGGCCATACCAGCCTGAATACGCCCGATCTCGTCCGATCTCGGAAGCTAAGCAGGGTCGGGCCTGGTTAGTACTTGGATGGGAGACCGCCTGGGAATACCAGGTGCTGTAAGCTTTTTGTCCCAGTAGAGCGTGCTCTTGTGTCATGGAGCAACTGCTTTTTATTTATCACCCTAATAATATCATGGATTGTTATTGGACTAAATGCAGTTTGTGTGCTGCCCTGCCCTGATCAAATCAAATCAAATAATGGACAGTGCGTTTCCCTCAAAATATAGGCAGTACATGCAGCCTTTGTTTTTAGTCTAGGAGACAGTCAATGTCTGTAGTCCATTAGGGCACTATACAATCCCTTCAATGTTTTGCCTGATTCCGTTAATTCCCAAGTTCCCTTTTCTCCGTTTAGATTTCCCCGTTGACCGTTTGTCCCTGTTTTGGCAGGTTTTCGCTCTCAAAAGTACACCTTTTTAATAGCAAAACAGCACAATTGGATGTTCTATGTCCACAACAATGTTTAAACCCTATCAGGTGACCATTTGTGAGGTCTGGGAAAAATGTAAGACATTTAGATGTTGGGGTGTAGTTACCCTTAAATGCAAGCATGCACCAGGAAGAGACCTTTGTTTGGTTAAGCGGTGTTGCTGTAGAACAAATGGCAACTGGAGTGATGCAAATGATCACGGTATAATTCTGCCATGCAGGCATAGGCTACTTTGTAGTTAACATTTACTTGCGAAGGTTTTGGGGAAAGCCATTCCTTCCCTACCAGAAGAAGGTTATCATTAGCATCATCGCTAACGGCTACACAAAGTGTAGACATACGCGCGCACCGCACACATGCACACAGACAGGGGCATTCCTGTGCCGCTTTCAGAAAGTTCATGGAAATACGAATCACTGATGCATTTTGTTCATGTCTTATGATTGACTTGGGCAAATGAATGCGTTTTCTAACAAGTTGAATAGATTTAGTTGATTTCTTACTAAGTTCAATAAATGTTTGAATATTGTTGAATTTCGGTTTAATGTCTGGATTCCGTGATTCGGTCCGCAACGCCTATTTTATAGGGCCCTAGTCAATGAACTTGTCATAAATCAACATAGGATATGCCCTCTTCCCCCCCAACAAGACTCAAATATATATATATATATATTGGAAATGTAAGCAGGGGTTGAGCTTCTTCAGTTTGTGTCACAAAGTGGATACGTTTCTGTGTCCCTTTCAGAGTGAGTGACACATTGACTTTATATAGTGTACCAAGAGTTGTTCCTCGCTTACGGCCATACCAGCCTGAATACGCCCGATCTCGTCCGATCTCGGAAGCTAAGCAGGGTCGGGCCTGGTTAGTACTTGGATGGGAGACCGCCTGGGAATACCAGGTGCTGTAAGCTTTTTGTCCCAGTAGAGCGTGCTCTTGTGTCATGGAGCAACTGCTTTTTATTTATCACCCTAATAATATCATGGATTGTTATTGGACTAAATGCAGTTTGTGTGCTGCCCTGCCCTGATCAAATCAAATCAAATAATGGACAGTGCGTTTCCTCAAAATATAGGCAGTACATGCAGCCTTTGTTTTTAGTCTAGGAGACAGTCAATGTCTGTAGTCCATTAGGGCACTATACAATCCCTTCAATGTTTTGCCTGATTCCGTTAATTCCCAAGTTCCCTTTTCTCCGTTTAGATTTCCCCGTTGACCGTTTGTCCCTGTTTTGGCAGGTTTTCGCTCTCAAAAGTACACCTTTTTAATAGCAAAACAGCACAATTGGATGTTCTATGTCCACAACAATGTTTAAACCCTATCAGGTGACCATTTGTGAGGTCTGGGAAAAATGTAAGACATTTAGATGTTGGGGTGTAGTTACCCTTAAATGCAAGCATGCACCAGGAAGAGACCTTTGTTTGGTTAAGCGGTGTTGCTGTAGAACAAATGGCAACTGGAGTGATGCAAATGATCACGGTATAATTCTGCCAGGCAGGCATAGGCTACTTTGTAGTTAACATTTACTTGCGAAGGTTTTGGGGAAAGCCATTCCTTCCCTACCAGAAGAAGGTTATCATTAGCATCATCGCTAACGGCTACACAAAGTGTAGACATACGCGCGCACCGCACACATGCACACAGACAGGGGCATTCCTGTGCCGCTTTCAGAAAGTTCATGGAAATACGAATCACTGATGCATTTTGTTCATGTCTTATGATTGACTTGGGCAAATGAATGCGTTTTCTAACAAGTTGAATAGATTTAGTTGATTTCTTACTAAGTTCAATAAATGTTTGAATATTGTTGAATTTCGGTTTAATGTCTGGATTCCGTGATTCGGTCCGCAACGCCTATTTTATAGGGCCCTAGTCAATGAACTTGTCATAAATCAACATAGGATATGCCCTCTTCCCCCCCAACAAGACTCAAATATATATATATATATATTGGAAATGTAAGCAGGGGTTGAGCTTCTTCAGTTTGTGTCACAAAGTGGATACGTTTCTGTGTCCCTTTCAGAGTGAGTGACACATTGACTTTATATAGTGTACCAAGAGTTGTTCCTCGCTTACGGCCATACCAGCCTGAATACGCCCGATCTCGTCCGATCTCGGAAGCTAAGCAGGGTCGGGCCTGGTTAGTACTTGGATGGGAGACCGCCTGGGAATACCAGGTGCTGTAAGCTTTTTGTCCCAGTAGAGCGTGCTCTTGTGTCATGGAGCAACTGCTTTTTATTTATCACCCTAATAATATCATGGATTGTTATTGGACTAAATGCAGTTTGTGTGCTGCCCTGCCCTGATCAAATCAAATCAAATAATGGACAGTGCGTTTCCCTCAAAATATAGGCAGTACATGCAGCCTTTGTTTTTAGTCTAGGAGACAGTCAATGTCTGTAGTCCATTAGGGCACTATACAATCCCTTCAATGTTTTGCCTGATTCCGTTAATTCCCAAGTTCCCTTTTCTCCGTTTAGATTTCCCCGTTGACCGTTTGTCCCTGTTTTGGCAGGTTTTCGCTCTCAAAAGTACACCTTTTTAATAGCAAAACAGCACAATTGGATGTTCTATGTCCACAACAATGTTTAAACCCTATCAGGTGACCATTTGTGAGGTCTGGGAAAAATGTAAGACATTTAGATGTTGGGGTGTAGTTACCCTTAAATGCAAGCATGCACCAGGAAGAGACCTTTGTTTGGTTAAGCGGTGTTGCTGTAGAACAAATGGCAACTGGAGTGATGCAAATGATCACGGTATAATTCTGCCATGCAGGCATAGGCTACTTTGTAGTTAACATTTACTTGCGAAGGTTTTGGGGAAAGCCATTCCTTCCCTACCAGAAGAAGGTTATCATTAGCATCATCGCTAACGGCTACACAAAGTGTAGACATACGCGCTGTGATGTCACGAGAGGCTACACAGCTTTCAGCGGGATTGCTCAAGTAGTGCAAGGAGACCAGGTTCAACCAAAACAAGGATTTTATTAAAGGTCTTGGGAAACTAACGAAAGTATAACACAATTCTGTTCTCTGGTGGCTCTTTAAGGGTTAACAGTTCAGGGATGTCTCTTCCACATCCAAAATCATAACTCTCCCTCGCTCAAATAACTTTTCCCCAGTCTTACTGTATTCCACGTTGCAGCTAGTGGCCAACCCAGCAAAACGTCCTTCCAAATGTCCCACACGTATTTCCACAGGTGCATATATCCAAAGGTGAGTATTTCCCCAAAGGTAAGTATCTCCAAATCCTTATATTCCTCCTGGAAGTGGACGTGCAGCACTCTTGTCCTCCAGAGAGCCCAGGTTGGAGACTGTGTCTCTTCCCTTCCCAAACCTTCCGCTCATCAGCTCCTCATTTGTTTCAGCTGCGTGGGAAGATTGGCCATAGAGGGGTGGAGTTCCCGACCATACCAGCAGATGGAGCCATAGCTGTCTAGGTTTGCAGCCACCTCAGGGGGATGTAACGTCCCTCCAGGACACAGCCTCTCGTGACATCACACATCCCCCTCTCGGGACCGACGTCCTCGTCGGGTAAAGGCAGCGAAGAAGGCATCACGCCGGGAGAGGGCGTCCGCATTGCCGTGGTGCTTGCCAGCCCTCGGCTGTTTCCACTCCATCTGGTGAGTTGGTGCTGTGTTGTACAGTGCCGGTCTCTGGGGTCTCTCCTTGAGTTTCTTACTGAACGCATCAGCCTTGGTTTTAGCAGAGTTTAGCTTCTGTTGAGCAGCTTTCAGTTCCTTCTCTCTCTCTGCCTCCGCATTCTTCATCTTGTTCTCCAACACCTTGTACTTCTCCTCTGCCTTCTTCTGGACCTCCTTACTACTGCGCAGGGTCTCCTCACACTCCTCGATGGTCCTGCGCAGCCTCTCCAGCTCCTCCTGTTGCTTATGGAAGGAGCTCTGTTGGAGTTTAGCCTGGAGGATATCTAACTCTTCTGTCTTCATGTCTAACTGTTGCTTTAACAAACGATACCTCTCAGCGGTCCCCTTCAGACCAGACAGTTCTTTGTCCAGATTCTGTAGCTCCGTCTCTGTGTCGGTCTGGGCACCTGCCCTCCCTATCAGAGCCCGGGCGGGAGTGAGTAACTCGGAGGATTGCACCGGAGCCTTCCCAGGATGAGTCTTGCCTCTCCGTTTCCGAGGTACTCGGGTTATCCTCTCCTGAGACTCTCTCCAGAGTGGGTAAAAGGCTGGGCAGTCTCGCCCAATTAGGACAGGGACGGGAGGGAATCAACCACCCCCGCCTGTCGTGTGTATGGTTCCCCGTGTGCTGGTCATTGTAAGTTCAGTAATGGGGTATTCTCTGGTGTCCCCATGGACACAGGAAACTGGGAGGACTTTCCCCGGGGTCAGACACGTTGGGCCCACCAAATCCTTACGCACCAGGGTGGCCCGGCTACCAGAATCCAGTAAGGCCTCCACATCATGGTGATTCACAGTTACCGGGCAGGTGGGGGGTCGATCTGGGCCGCCATCTACGACTCCCAAGAGCGAGGCAAAACGGTGTGTGGGTGCTGAGCTGGAGGACTCCGCAGTGGGCATAGGTTCATCGGCTGGTTTCCCACACTGCCAGGAGATATGTCCCATCTCCCCCACACCGGTAACACTGTCGAAGTTTCCCCCTCCTGGTGTACTCTTCTTGGACCCGCCTGGTTTCTGGCTCCCCCTGGAGCCGGGATAAGTCCTGACGTGGCTGGGTTCGAGACCTTGGGGGTCCTTTGGACGGGTTCTTCCCATTTGTGGTGGGGCCGCCTCCTGGGGTCTTTTCGGGAAGCATTCAGCATCTCCGCTGTGGCCTGGTACTTTTCCACAGCTTCCACGGTCAGATCAGCCGTGGTCAAGGCCTGTTGACTGATGAACCGTTTTGCCTCATAAGGCAGGGCGCGTAGGTAACGATCCACCACAACGGCCTCCACCACCGCCGCTGCTGTATTCCTCTGCGGATCCAGCCATTTCCTTGCGATTCGGACAAGTTCATGCATCTGCGCCCGAGGAGGTTGGTCTGGTTGGAAGGTCCAGCTGTGAAAGCGCTGGGCCATACCAAACTTTGTGAGTCCATATCTGCTGAGGATCTCAGACTTCAGGGCATCATAGTCAGTAACCTGGTCAGGGCCCAGGTCCCGGACAGCATTCAGCGCTTCCCCGGTTAGAAAGGGGGGCTAACAGACCAACCCACTGTTGCTTGGGCCAGGCTTCCCTAGTGGCCGTGGCCTCAAATGCATGCAGGTATGCCTCAATGTCATCGGTAGCTCCCATCTTAGATATAAAGTCACTTGCCTTTATTGGGCGGGTATTTTGGACCACCCTCTGTCTCTGCAACTGCAATTCCTCTGCCTTCAGAAGGTTGGCTTTCTTTTGCTCCTCCAAGAGAGCCACGTTTACTTGCATCTGGGCTTGCTGGCCAGCAACAAGGGCTTTCAATATGTCCTCCATTTCAGTCGGGCGGGGAGCCTACGGCCAACTTGGAAAACTGGGTGATCAAACCTTCGGTATCCTCCTCTGACATGCACTATTAACGCTTGAGCGTGCCCGTATTCTCCACCATCTGTGATGTCACGAGAGGCTACACAGCTTTCAGCGGGATTGCTCAAGTAGTGCAAGGAGACCAGGTTCAACCAAAACAAGGATTTTATTAAAGGTCTTGGGAAACTAACGAAAGTATAACACAATTCTGTTCTCTGGTGGCTCTTTAAGGGTTAACAGTTCAGGGATGTCTCTTCCACATCCAAAATCATAACTCTCCCTCGCTCAAATAACTTTTCCCCAGTCTTACTGTATTCCACGTTGCAGCTAGTGGCCAACCCAGCAAAACGTCCTTCCAAATGTCCCCACGTATTTCCACAGGTGCATATATCCAAAGGTGAGTATTTCCCCAAAGGTAAGTATCTCCAAATCCTTATATTCCTCCTGGAAGTGGACGTGCAGCACTCTTGTCCTCCAGAGAGCCCAGGTTGGAGACTGTGTCTCTTCCCTTCCCAAACCTTCCGCTCATCAGCTCCTCATTTGTTTCAGCTGCGTGGGAAGATTGGCCATAGAGGGGTGGAGTTCCCGACCATACCAGCAGATGGAGCCATAGCTTTCTGGGTTTGCAGCCACCTCAGGGGGATGTAACGTCCCTCCAGGACACAGCCTCCGTGACATACGCGCGCACCGCACACATGCACACAGACAGGGGCATTCCTGTGCCGTTTCAGAAAGTTCATGGAAATACGAATCACTGATGCATTTTGTTCATGTCTTATGATTGACTTGGGCAAATGAATGCGTTTTCTAACAAGTTGAATAGATTTAGTTGATTTCTTACTAAGTTCAATAAATGTTTGAATATTGTTGAATTTCGGTTTAATGTCTGGATTCCGTGATTCGGTCCGCAACGCCTATTTTATAGGGCCCTAGTCAATGAACTTGTCATAAATCAACATAGGATATGCCCTCTTCCCCCCCAACAAGACTCAAATATATATATATATATATTGGAAATGTAAGCAGGGGTTGAGCTTCTTCAGTTTGTGTCACAAAGTGGATACGTTTCTGTGTCCCTTTCAGAGTGAGTGACACATTGACTTTATATAGTGTACCAAGAGTTGTTCCCTCGCTTACGGCCATACCAGCCTGAATACGCCCGATCTCGTCCGATCTCGGAAGCTAAGCAGGGTCGGGCCTGGTTAGTACTTGGATGGGAGACCGCCTGGGAATACCAGGTGCTGTAAGCTTTTGTCCCAGTAGAGCGTGCTCTTGTGTCATGGAGCAACTGCTTTTTATTTATCACCCTAATAATATCATGGATTGTTATTGGACTAAATGCAGTTTGTGTGCTGCCCTGCCCTGATCAAATCAAATCAAATAATGGACAGTGCGTTTCCCTCAAAATATAGGCAGTACATGCAGCCTTTGTTTTTAGTCTAGGAGACAGTCAATGTCTGTAGTCCATTAGGGCACTATACAATCCCTTCAATGTTTTGCCTGATTCCGTTAATTCCCAAGTTCCCTTTTCTCCGTTTAGATTTCCCCGTTGACCGTTTGTCCCTGTTTTGGCAGGTTTTCGCTCTCAAAAGTACACCTTTTTAATAGCAAAACAGCACAATTGGATGTTCTATGTCCACAACAATGTTTAAACCCTATCAGGTGACCATTTGTGAGGTCTGGGAAAAATGTAAGACATTTAGATGTTGGGGTGTAGTTACCCTTAAATGCAAGCATGCACCAGGAAGAGACCTTTGTTTGGTTAAGCGGTGTTGCTGTAGAACAAATGGCAACTGGAGTGATGCAAATGATCACGGTATAATTCTGCCAGGCAGGCATAGGCTACTTTGTAGTTAACATTTACTTGCGAAGGTTTTGGGGAAAGCCATTCCTTCCCTACCAGAAGAAGGTTATCATTAGCATCATCGCTAACGGCTACACAAAGTGTAGACATACGCGCGCACCGCACACATGCACACAGACAGGGGCATTCCTGTGCCGCTTTCAGAAAGTTCATGGAAATACGAATCACTGATGCATTTTGTTCATGTCTTATGATTGACTTGGGCAAATGAATGCGTTTTCTAACAAGTTGAATAGATTTAGTTGATTTCTTACTAAGTTCAATAAATGTTTGAATATTGTTGAATTTCGGTTTAATGTCTGGATTCCGTGATTCGGTCCGCAACGCCTATTTTATAGGGCCCTAGTCAATGAACTTGTCATAAATCAACATAGGATATGCCCTCTTCCCCCCCAACAAGACTCAAATATATATATATATATATTTGGAAATGTAAGCAGGGGTTGAGCTTCTTCAGTTTGTGTCACAAAGTGGATACGTTTCTGTGTCCCTTTCAGAGTGAGTGACACATTGACTTTATATAGTGTACCAAGAGTTGTTCCTCGCTTACGGCCATACCAGCCTGAATACGCCCGATCTCGTCCGATCTCGGAAGCTAAGCAGGGTCGGGCCTGGTTAGTACTTGGATGGGAGACCGCCTGGGAATACCAGGTGCTGTAAGCTTTTTGTCCCAGTAGAGCGTGCTCTTGTGTCATGGAGCAACTGCTTTTTATTTATCACCCTAATAATATCATGGATTGTTATTGGACTAAATGCAGTTTGTGTGCTGCCCTGCCCTGATCAAATCAAATCAAATAATGGACAGTGCGTTTCCCTCAAAATATAGGCAGTACATGCAGCCTTTGTTTTTAGTCTAGGAGACAGTCAATGTCTGTAGTCCATTAGGGCACTATACAATCCCTTCAATGTTTTGCCTGATTCCGTTAATTCCCAAGTTCCCTTTTCTCCGTTTAGATTTCCCCGTTGACCGTTTGTCCCTGTTTTGGCAGGTTTTCGCTCTCAAAAGTACACCTTTTTAATAGCAAAACAGCACAATTGGATGTTCTATGTCCACAACAATGTTTAAACCCTATCAGGTGACCATTTGTGAGGTCTGGGAAAAATGTAAGACATTTAGATGTTGGGGTGTAGTTACCCTTAAATGCAAGCATGCACCAGGAAGAGACCTTTGTTTGGTTAAGCGGTGTTGCTGTAGAACAAATGGCAACTGGAGTGATGCAAATGATCACGGTATAATTCTGCCAGGCAGGCATAGGCTACTTTGTAGTTAACATTTACTTGCGAAGGTTTTGGGGAAAGCCATTCCTTCCCTACCAGAAGAAGGTTATCATTAGCATCATCGCTAACGGCTACACAAAGTGTAGACATACGCGCGCACCGCACACATGCACACAGACAGGGGCATTCCTGTGCCGTTTCAGAAAGTTCATGGAAATACGAATCACTGATGCATTTTGTTCATGTCTTATGATTGACTTGGGCAAATGAATGCGTTTTCTAACAAGTTGAATAGATTTAGTTGATTTCTTACTAAGTTCAATAAATGTTTGAATATTGTTGAATTTCGGTTTAATGTCTGGATTCCGTGATTCGGTCCGCAACGCCTATTTTATAGGGCCCTAGTCAATGAACTTGTCATAAATCAACATAGGATATGCCCTCTTCCCCCCCCAACAAGACTCAAATATATATATATATATATTGGAAATGTAAGCAGGGGTTGAGCTTCTTCAGTTTGTGTCACAAAGTGGATACGTTTCTGTGTCCCTTTCAGAGTGAGTGACACATTGACTTTATATAGTGTACCAAGAGTTGTTCCCTCGCTTACGGCCATACCAGCCTGAATACGCCCGATCTCGTCCGATCTCGGAAGCTAAGCAGGGTCGGGCCTGGTTAGTACTTGGATGGGAGACCGCCTGGGAATACCAGGTGCTGTAAGCTTTTTGTCCCAGTAGAGCGTGCTCTTGTGTCATGGAGCAACTGCTTTTTATTTATCACCCTAATAATATCATGGATTGTTATTGGACTAAATGCAGTTTGTGTGCTGCCCTGCCCTGATCAAATCAAATCAAATAATGGACAGTGCGTTTCCCTCAAAATATAGGCAGTACATGCAGCCTTTGTTTTTAGTCTAGGAGACAGTCAATGTCTGTAGTCCATTAGGGCACTATACAATCCCTTCAATGTTTTGCCTGATTCCGTTAATTCCCAAGTTCCCTTTTCTCCGTTTAGATTTCCCCGTTGACCGTTTGTCCCTGTTTTGGCAGGTTTTCGCTCTCAAAAGTACACCTTTTTAATAGCAAAACAGCACAATTGGATGTTCTATGTCCACAACAATGTTTAAACCCTATCAGGTGACCATTTGTGAGGTCTGGGAAAAATGTAAGACATTTAGATGTTGGGGTGTAGTTACCCTTAAATGCAAGCATGCACCAGGAAGAGACCTTTGTTTGGTTAAGCGGTGTTGCTGTAGAACAAATGGCAACTGGAGTGATGCAAATGATCACGGTATAATTCTGCCAGGCAGGCATAGGCTACTTTGTAGTTAACATTTACTTGCGAAGGTTTTGGGGAAAGCCATTCCTTCCCTACCAGAAGAAGGTTATCATTAGCATCATCGCTAACGGCTACACAAAGTGTAGACATACGCGCGCACCGCACACATGCACACAGACAGGGGCATTCCTGTGCCGTTTCAGAAAGTTCATGGAAATACGAATCACTGATGCATTTTGTTCATGTCTTATGATTGACTTGGGCAAATGAATGCGTTTTCTAACAAGTTGAATAGATTTAGTTGATTTCTTACTAAGTTCAATAAATGTTTGAATATTGTTGAATTTCGGTTTAATGTCTGGATTCCGTGATTCGGTCCGCAACGCCTATTTTATAGGGCCCTAGTCAATGAACTTGTCATAAATCAACATAGGATATGCCCTCTTCCCCCCCCAACAAGACTCAAATATATATATATATATATTTGGAAATGTAAGCAGGGGTTGAGCTTCTTCAGTTTGTGTCACAAAGTGGATACGTTTCTGTGTCCCTTTCAGAGTGAGTGACACATTGACTTTATATAGTGTACCAAGAGTTGTTCCCTCGCTTACGGCCATACCAGCCTGAATACGCCCGATCTCGTCCGATCTCGGAAGCTAAGCAGGGTCGGGCCTGGTTAGTACTTGGATGGGAGACCGCCTGGGAATACCAGGTGCTGTAAGCTTTTTGTCCCAGTAGAGCGTGCTCTTGTGTCATGGAGCAACTGCTTTTTATTTATCACCCTAATAATATCATGGATTGTTATTGGACTAAATGCAGTTTGTGTGCTGCCCTGCCCTGATCAAATCAAATCAAATAATGGACAGTGCGTTTCCCTCAAAATATAGGCAGTACATGCAGCCTTTGTTTTTAGTCTAGGAGACAGTCAATGTCTGTAGTCCATTAGGGCACTATACAATCCCTTCAATGTTTTGCCTGATTCCGTTAATTCCCAAGTTCCCTTTTCTCCGTTTAGATTTCCCCGTTGACCGTTTGTCCCTGTTTTGGCAGGTTTTCGCTCTCAAAAGTACACCTTTTTAATAGCAAAACAGCACAATTGGATGTTCTATGTCCACAACAATGTTTAAACCCTATCAGGTGACCATTTGTGAGGTCTGGGAAAAATGTAAGACATTTAGATGTTGGGGTGTAGTTACCCTTAAATGCAAGCATGCACCAGGAAGAGACCTTTGTTTGGTTAAGCGGTGTTGCTGTAGAACAAATGGCAACTGGAGTGATGCAAATGATCACGGTATAATTCTGCCAGGCAGGCATAGGCTACTTTGTAGTTAACATTTACTTGCGAAGGTTTTGGGGAAAGCCATTCCTTCCCTACCAGAAGAAGGTTATCATTAGCATCATCGCTAACGGCTACACAAAGTGTAGACATACGCGCGCACCGCACACATGCACACAGACAGGGGCATTCCTGTGCCGTTTCAGAAAGTTCATGGAAATACGAATCACTGATGCATTTTGTTCATGTCTTATGATTGACTTGGGCAAATGAATGCGTTTTCTAACAAGTTGAATAGATTTAGTTGATTTCTTACTAAGTTCAATAAATGTTTGAATATTGTTGAATTTCGGTTTAATGTCTGGATTCCGTGATTCGGTCCGCAACGCCTATTTTATAGGGCCCTAGTCAATGAACTTGTCATAAATCAACATAGGATATGCCCTCTTCCCCCCCCAACAAGACTCAAATATATATATATATATATTTGGAAATGTAAGCAGGGGTTGAGCTTCTTCAGTTTGTGTCACAAAGTGGATACGTTTCTGTGTCCCTTTCAGAGTGAGTGACACATTGACTTTATATAGTGTACCAAGAGTTGTTCCCTCGCTTACGGCCATACCAGCCTGAATACGCCCGATCTCGTCCGATCTCGGAAGCTAAGCAGGGTCGGGCCTGGTTAGTACTTGGATGGGAGACCGCCTGGGAATACCAGGTGCTGTAAGCTTTTTGTCCCAGTAGAGCGTGCTCTTGTGTCATGGAGCAACTGCTTTTTATTTATCACCCTAATAATATCATGGATTGTTATTGGACTAAATGCAGTTTGTGTGCTGCCCTGCCCTGATCAAATCAAATCAAATAATGGACAGTGCGTTTCCCTCAAAATATAGGCAGTACATGCAGCCTTTGTTTTTAGTCTAGGAGACAGTCAATGTCTGTAGTCCATTAGGGCACTATACAATCCCTTCAATGTTTTGCCTGATTCCGTTAATTCCCAAGTTCCCTTTTCTCCGTTTAGATTTCCCCGTTGACCGTTTGTCCCTGTTTTGGCAGGTTTTCGCTCTCAAAAGTACACCTTTTTAATAGCAAAACAGCACAATTGGATGTTCTATGTCCACAACAATGTTTAAACCCTATCAGGTGACCATTTGTGAGGTCTGGGAAAAATGTAAGACATTTAGATGTTGGGGTGTAGTTACCCTTAAATGCAAGCATGCACCAGGAAGAGACCTTTGTTTGGTTAAGCGGTGTTGCTGTAGAACAAATGGCAACTGGAGTGATGCAAATGATCACGGTATAATTCTGCCATGCAGGCATAGGCTACTTTGTAGTTAACATTTACTTGCGAAGGTTTTGGGGAAAGCCATTCCTTCCCTACCAGAAGAAGGTTATCATTAGCATCATCGCTAACGGCTACACAAAGTGTAGACATACGCGCGCACCGCACACATGCACACAGACAGGGGCATTCCTGTGCCGTTTCAGAAAGTTCATGGAAATACGAATCACTGATGCATTTTGTTCATGTCTTATGATTGACTTGGGCAAATGAATGCGTTTTCTAACAAGTTGAATAGATTTAGTTGATTTCTTACTAAGTTCAATAAATGTTTGAATATTGTTGAATTTCGGTTTAATGTCTGGATTCCGTGATTCGGTCCGCAACGCCTATTTTATAGGGCCCTAGTCAATGAACTTGTCATAAATCAACATAGGATATGCCCTCTTCCCCCCAACAAGACTCAAATATATATATATATATATATTGGAAATGTAAGCAGGGGTTGAGCTTCTTCAGTTTGTGTCACAAAGTGGATACGTTTCTGTGTCCCTTTCAGAGTGAGTGACACATTGACTTTATATAGTGTACCAAGAGTTGTTCCCTCGCTTACGGCCATACCAGCCTGAATACGCCCGATCTCGTCCGATCTCGGAAGCTAAGCAGGGTCGGGCCTGGTTAGTACTTGGATGGGAGACCGCCTGGGAATACCAGGTGCTGTAAGCTTTTTGTCCCAGTAGAGCGTGCTCTTGTGTCATGGAGCAACTGCTTTTTATTTATCACCCTAATAATATCATGGATTGTTATTGGACTAAATGCAGTTTGTGTGCTGCCCTGCCCTGATCAAATCAAATCAAATAATGGACAGTGCGTTTCCCTCAAAATATAGGCAGTACATGCAGCCTTTGTTTTTAGTCTAGGAGACAGTCAATGTCTGTAGTCCATTAGGGCACTATACAATCCCTTCAATGTTTTGCCTGATTCCGTTAATTCCCAAGTTCCCTTTTCTCCGTTTAGATTTCCCCGTTGACCGTTTGTCCCTGTTTTGGCAGGTTTTCGCTCTCAAAAGTACACCTTTTTAATAGCAAAACAGCACAATTGGATGTTCTATGTCCACAACAATGTTTAAACCCTATCAGGTGACCATTTGTGAGGTCTGGGAAAAATGTAAGACATTTAGATGTTGGGGTGTAGTTACCCTTAAATGCAAGCATGCACCAGGAAGAGACCTTTGTTTGGTTAAGCGGTGTTGCTGTAGAACAAATGGCAACTGGAGTGATGCAAATGATCACGGTATAATTCTGCCATGCAGGCATAGGCTACTTTGTAGTTAACATTTACTTGCGAAGGTTTTGGGGAAAGCCATTCCTTCCCTACCAGAAGAAGGTTATCATTAGCATCATCGCTAACGGCTACACAAAGTGTAGACATACGCGCGCACCGCACACATGCACACAGACAGGGGCATTCCTGTGCCGTTTCAGAAAGTTCATGGAAATACGAATCACTGATGCATTTTGTTCATGTCTTATGATTGACTTGGGCAAATGAATGCGTTTTCTAACAAGTTGAATAGATTTAGTTGATTTCTTACTAAGTTCAATAAATGTTTGAATATTGTTGAATTTCGGTTTAATGTCTGGATTCCGTGATTCGGTCCGCAACGCCTATTTTATAGGGCCCTAGTCAATGAACTTGTCATAAATCAACATAGGATATGCCCTCTTCCCCCCCCAACAAGACTCAAATATATATATATATATATATTGGAAATGTAAGCAGGGGTTGAGCTTCTTCAGTTTGTGTCACAAAGTGGATACGTTTCTGTGTCCCTTTCAGAGTGAGTGACACATTGACTTTATATAGTGTACCAAGAGTTGTTCCCTCGCTTACGGCCATACCAGCCTGAATACGCCCGATCTCGTCCGATCTCGGAAGCTAAGCAGGGTCGGGCCTGGTTAGTACTTGGATGGGAGACCGCCTGGGAATACCAGGTGCTGTAAGCTTTTTGTCCCAGTAGAGCGTGCTCTTGTGTCATGGAGCAACTGCTTTTTATTTATCACCCTAATAATATCATGGATTGTTATTGGACTAAATGCAGTTTGTGTGCTGCCCTGCCCTGATCAAATCAAATCAAATAATGGACAGTGCGTTTCCCTCAAAATATAGGCAGTACATGCAGCCTTTGTTTTTAGTCTAGGAGACAGTCAATGTCTGTAGTCCATTAGGGCACTATACAATCCCTTCAATGTTTTGCCTGATTCCGTTAATTCCCAAGTTCCCTTTTCTCCGTTTAGATTTCCCCGTTGACCGTTTGTCCCTGTTTTGGCAGGTTTTCGCTCTCAAAAGTACACCTTTTTAATAGCAAAACAGCACAATTGGATGTTCTATGTCCACAACAATGTTTAAACCCTATCAGGTGACCATTTGTGAGGTCTGGGAAAAATGTAAGACATTTAGATGTTGGGGTGTAGTTACCCTTAAATGCAAGCATGCACCAGGAAGAGACCTTTGTTTGGTTAAGCGGTGTTGCTGTAGAACAAATGGCAACTGGAGTGATGCAAATGATCACGGTATAATTCTGCCATGCAGGCATAGGCTACTTTGTAGTTAACATTTACTTGCGAAGGTTTTGGGGAAAGCCATTCCTTCCCTACCAGAAGAAGGTTATCATTAGCATCATCGCTAACGGCTACACAAAGTGTAGACATACGCGCGCACCGCACACATGCACACAGACAGGGGCATTCCTGTGCCGTTTCAGAAAGTTCATGGAAATACGAATCACTGATGCATTTTGTTCATGTCTTATGATTGACTTGGGCAAATGAATGCGTTTTCTAACAAGTTGAATAGATTTAGTTGATTTCTTACTAAGTTCAATAAATGTTTGAATATTGTTGAATTTCGGTTTAATGTCTGGATTCCGTGATTCGGTCCGCAACGCCTATTTTATAGGGCCCTAGTCAATGAACTTGTCATAAATCAACATAGGATATGCCCTCTTCCCCCCCAACAAGACTCAAATATATATATATATATATTTGGAAATGTAAGCAGGGGTTGAGCTTCTTCAGTTTGTGTCACAAAGTGGATACGTTTCTGTGTCCCTTTCAGAGTGAGTGACACATTGACTTTATATAGTGTACCAAGAGTTGTTCCCTCGCTTACGGCCATACCAGCCTGAATACGCCCGATCTCGTCCGATCTCGGAAGCTAAGCAGGGTCGGGCCTGGTTAGTACTTGGATGGGAGACCGCCTGGGAATACCAGGTGCTGTAAGCTTTTTGTCCCAGTAGAGCGTGCTCTTGTGTCATGGAGCAACTGCTTTTTATTTATCACCCTAATAATATCATGGATTGTTATTGGACTAAATGCAGTTTGTGTGCTGCCCTGCCCTGATCAAATCAAATCAAATAATGGACAGTGCGTTTCCCTCAAAATATAGGCAGTACATGCAGCCTTTGTTTTTAGTCTAGGAGACAGTCAATGTCTGTAGTCCATTAGGGCACTATACAATCCCTTCAATGTTTTGCCTGATTCCGTTAATTCCCAAGTTCCCTTTTCTCCGTTTAGATTTCCCCGTTGACCGTTTGTCCCTGTTTTGGCAGGTTTTCGCTCTCAAAAGTACACCTTTTTAATAGCAAAACAGCACAATTGGATGTTCTATGTCCACAACAATGTTTAAACCCTATCAGGTGACCATTTGTGAGGTCTGGGAAAAATGTAAGACATTTAGATGTTGGGGTGTAGTTACCCTTAAATGCAAGCATGCACCAGGAAGAGACCTTTGTTTGGTTAAGCGGTGTTGCTGTAGAACAAATGGCAACTGGAGTGATGCAAATGATCACGGTATAATTCTGCCAGGCAGGCATAGGCTACTTTGTAGTTAACATTTACTTGCGAAGGTTTTGGGGAAAGCCATTCCTTCCCTACCAGAAGAAGGTTATCATTAGCATCATCGCTAACGGCTACACAAAGTGTAGACATACGCGCGCACCGCACACATGCACACAGACAGGGGCATTCCTGTGCCGTTTCAGAAAGTTCATGGAAATACGAATCACTGATGCATTTTGTTCATGTCTTATGATTGACTTGGGCAAATGAATGCGTTTTCTAACAAGTTGAATAGATTTAGTTGATTTCTTACTAAGTTCAATAAATGTTTGAATATTGTTGAATTTCGGTTTAATGTCTGGATTCCGTGATTCGGTCCGCAACGCCTATTTTATAGGGCCCTAGTCAATGAACTTGTCATAAATCAACATAGGATATGCCCTCTTCCCCCCCCAACAAGACTCAAATATATATATATATATATATTGGAAATGTAAGCAGGGGTTGAGCTTCTTCAGTTTGTGTCACAAAGTGGATACGTTTCTGTGTCCCTTTCAGAGTGAGTGACACATTGACTTTATATAGTGTACCAAGAGTTGTTCCCTCGCTTACGGCCATACCAGCCTGAATACGCCCGATCTCGTCCGATCTCGGAAGCTAAGCAGGGTCGGGCCTGGTTAGTACTTGGATGGGAGACCGCCTGGGAATACCAGGTGCTGTAAGCTTTTTGTCCCAGTAGAGCGTGCTCTTGTGTCATGGAGCAACTGCTTTTTATTTATCACCCTAATAATATCATGGATTGTTATTGGACTAAATGCAGTTTGTGTGCTGCCCTGCCCTGATCAAATCAAATCAAATAATGGACAGTGCGTTTCCCTCAAAATATAGGCAGTACATGCAGCCTTTGTTTTTAGTCTAGGAGACAGTCAATGTCTGTAGTCCATTAGGGCACTATACAATCCCTTCAATGTTTTGCCTGATTCCGTTAATTCCCAAGTTCCCTTTTCTCCGTTTAGATTTCCCCGTTGACCGTTTGTCCCTGTTTTGGCAGGTTTTCGCTCTCAAAAGTACACCTTTTTAATAGCAAAACAGCACAATTGGATGTTCTATGTCCACAACAATGTTTAAACCCTATCAGGTGACCATTTGTGAGGTCTGGGAAAAATGTAAGACATTTAGATGTTGGGGTGTAGTTACCCTTAAATGCAAGCATGCACCAGGAAGAGACCTTTGTTTGGTTAAGCGGTGTTGCTGTAGAACAAATGGCAACTGGAGTGATGCAAATGATCACGGTATAATTCTGCCATGCAGGCATAGGCTACTTTGTAGTTAACATTTACTTGCGAAGGTTTTGGGGAAAGCCATTCCTTCCCTACCAGAAGAAGGTTATCATTAGCATCATCGCTAACGGCTACACAAAGTGTAGACATACGCGCGCACCGCACACATGCACACAGACAGGGGCATTCCTGTGCCGTTTCAGAAAGTTCATGGAAATACGAATCACTGATGCATTTTGTTCATGTCTTATGATTGACTTGGGCAAATGAATGCGTTTTCTAACAAGTTGAATAGATTTAGTTGATTTCTTACTAAGTTCAATAAATGTTTGAATATTGTTGAATTTCGGTTTAATGTCTGGATTCCGTGATTCGGTCCGCAACGCCTATTTTATAGGGCCCTAGTCAATGAACTTGTCATAAATCAACATAGGATATGCCCTCTTCCCCCCCAACAAGACTCAAATATATATATATATATATTGGAAATGTAAGCAGGGGTTGAGCTTCTTCAGTTTGTGTCACAAAGTGGATACGTTTCTGTGTCCCTTTCAGAGTGAGTGACACATTGACTTTATATAGTGTACCAAGAGTTGTTCCCTCGCTTACGGCCATACCAGCCTGAATACGCCCGATCTCGTCCGATCTCGGAAGCTAAGCAGGGTCGGGCCTGGTTAGTACTTGGATGGGAGACCGCCTGGGAATACCAGGTGCTGTAAGCTTTTTGTCCCAGTAGAGCGTGCTCTTGTGTCATGGAGCAACTGCTTTTTATTTATCACCCTAATAATATCATGGATTGTTATTGGACTAAATGCAGTTTGTGTGCTGCCCTGCCCTGATCAAATCAAATCAAATAATGGACAGTGCGTTTCCCTCAAAATATAGGCAGTACATGCAGCCTTTGTTTTTAGTCTAGGAGACAGTCAATGTCTGTAGTCCATTAGGGCACTATACAATCCCTTCAATGTTTTGCCTGATTCCGTTAATTCCCAAGTTCCCTTTTCTCCGTTTAGATTTCCCCGTTGACCGTTTGTCCCTGTTTTGGCAGGTTTTCGCTCTCAAAAGTACACCTTTTTAATAGCAAAACAGCACAATTGGATGTTCTATGTCCACAACAATGTTTAAACCCTATCAGGTGACCATTTGTGAGGTCTGGGAAAAATGTAAGACATTTAGATGTTGGGGTGTAGTTACCCTTAAATGCAAGCATGCACCAGGAAGAGACCTTTGTTTGGTTAAGCGGTGTTGCTGTAGAACAAATGGCAACTGGAGTGATGCAAATGATCACGGTATAATTCTGCCATGCAGGCATAGGCTACTTTGTAGTTAACATTTACTTGCGAAGGTTTTGGGGAAAGCCATTCCTTCCCTACCAGAAGAAGGTTATCATTAGCATCATCGCTAACGGCTACACAAAGTGTAGACATACGCGCGCACCGCACACATGCACACAGACAGGGGCATTCCTGTGCCGTTTCAGAAAGTTCATGGAAATACGAATCACTGATGCATTTTGTTCATGTCTTATGATTGACTTGGGCAAATGAATGCGTTTTCTAACAAGTTGAATAGATTTAGTTGATTTCTTACTAAGTTCAATAAATGTTTGAATATTGTTGAATTTCGGTTTAATGTCTGGATTCCGTGATTCGGTCCGCAACGCCTATTTTATAGGGCCCTAGTCAATGAACTTGTCATAAATCAACATAGGATATGCCCTCTTCCCCCCCAACAAGACTCAAATATATATATATATATATATTGGAAATGTAAGCAGGGGTTGAGCTTCTTCAGTTTGTGTCACAAAGTGGATACGTTTCTGTGTCCCTTTCAGAGTGAGTGACACATTGACTTTATATAGTGTACCAAGAGTTGTTCCCTCGCTTACGGCCATACCAGCCTGAATACGCCCGATCTCGTCCGATCTCGGAAGCTAAGCAGGGTCGGGCCTGGTTAGTACTTGGATGGGAGACCGCCTGGGAATACCAGGTGCTGTAAGCTTTTTGTCCCAGTAGAGCGTGCTCTTGTGTCATGGAGCAACTGCTTTTTATTTATCACCCTAATAATATCATGGATTGTTATTGGACTAAATGCAGTTTGTGTGCTGCCCTGCCCTGATCAAATCAAATCAAATAATGGACAGTGCGTTTCCCTCAAAATATAGGCAGTACATGCAGCCTTTGTTTTTAGTCTAGGAGACAGTCAATGTCTGTAGTCCATTAGGGCACTATACAATCCCTTCAATGTTTTGCCTGATTCCGTTAATTCCCAAGTTCCCTTTTCTCCGTTTAGATTTCCCCGTTGACCGTTTGTCCCTGTTTTGGCAGGTTTTCGCTCTCAAAAGTACACCTTTTTAATAGCAAAACAGCACAATTGGATGTTCTATGTCCACAACAATGTTTAAACCCTATCAGGTGACCATTTGTGAGGTCTGGGAAAAATGTAAGACATTTAGATGTTGGGGTGTAGTTACCCTTAAATGCAAGCATGCACCAGGAAGAGACCTTTGTTTGGTTAAGCGGTGTTGCTGTAGAACAAATGGCAACTGGAGTGATGCAAATGATCACGGTATAATTCTGCCATGCAGGCATAGGCTACTTTGTAGTTAACATTTACTTGCGAAGGTTTTGGGGAAAGCCATTCCTTCCCTACCAGAAGAAGGTTATCATTAGCATCATCGCTAACGGCTACACAAAGTGTAGACATACGCGCGCACCGCACACATGCACACAGACAGGGGCATTCCTGTGCCGTTTCAGAAAGTTCATGGAAATACGAATCACTGATGCATTTTGTTCATGTCTTATGATTGACTTGGGCAAATGAATGCGTTTTCTAACAAGTTGAATAGATTTAGTTGATTTCTTACTAAGTTCAATAAATGTTTGAATATTGTTGAATTTCGGTTTAATGTCTGGATTCCGTGATTCGGTCCGGCAACGCCTATTTTATAGGGCCCTAGTCAATGAACTTGTCATAAATCAACATAGGATATGCCCTCTTCCCCCCCAACAAGACTCAAATATATATATATATATATTGGAAATGTAAGCAGGGGTTGAGCTTCTTCAGTTTGTGTCACAAAGTGGATACGTTTCTGTGTCCCTTTCAGAGTGAGTGACACATTGACTTTATATAGTGTACCAAGAGTTGTTCCCTCGCTTACGGCCATACCAGCCTGAATACGCCCGATCTCGTCCGATCTCGGAAGCTAAGCAGGGTCGGGCCTGGTTAGTACTTGGATGGGAGACCGCCTGGGAATACCAGGTGCTGTAAGCTTTTGTCCCAGTAGAGCGTGCTCTTGTGTCATGGAGCAACTGCTTTTTATTTATCACCCTAATAATATCATGGATTGTTATTGGACTAAATGCAGTTTGTGTGCTGCCCTGCCCTGATCAAATCAAATCAAATAATGGACAGTGCGTTTCCCTCAAAATATAGGCAGTACATGCAGCCTTTGTTTTTAGTCTAGGAGACAGTCAATGTCTGTAGTCCATTAGGGCACTATACAATCCCTTCAATGTTTTGCCTGATTCCGTTAATTCCCAAGTTCCCTTTTCTCCGTTTAGATTTCCCCGTTGACCGTTTGTCCCTGTTTTGGCAGGTTTTCGCTCTCAAAAGTACACCTTTTTAATAGCAAAACAGCACAATTGGATGTTCTATGTCCACAACAATGTTTAAACCCTATCAGGTGACCATTTGTGAGGTCTGGGAAAAATGTAAGACATTTAGATGTTGGGGTGTAGTTACCCTTAAATGCAAGCATGCACCAGGAAGAGACCTTTGTTTGGTTAAGCGGTGTTGCTGTAGAACAAATGGCAACTGGAGTGATGCAAATGATCACGGTATAATTCTGCCATGCAGGCATAGGCTACTTTGTAGTTAACATTTACTTGCGAAGGTTTTGGGGAAAGCCATTCCTTCCCTACCAGAAGAAGGTTATCATTAGCATCATCGCTAACGGCTACACAAAGTGTAGACATACGCGCGCACCGCACACATGCACACAGACAGGGGCATTCCTGTGCCGTTTCAGAAAGTTCATGGAAATACGAATCACTGATGCATTTTGTTCATGTCTTATGATTGACTTGGGCAAATGAATGCGTTTTCTAACAAGTTGAATAGATTTAGTTGATTTCTTACTAAGTTCAATAAATGTTTGAATATTGTTGAATTTCGGTTTAATGTCTGGATTCCGTGATTCGGTCCGCAACGCCTATTTTATAGGGCCCTAGTCAATGAACTTGTCATAAATCAACATAGGATATGCCCTCTTCCCCCCCAACAAGACTCAAATATATATATATATATATTTGGAAATGTAAGCAGGGGTTGAGCTTCTTCAGTTTGTGTCACAAAGTGGATACGTTTCTGTGTCCCTTTCAGAGTGAGTGACACATTGACTTTATATAGTGTACCAAGAGTTGTTCCCTCGCTTACGGCCATACCAGCCTGAATACACCCCTTTCGGTAATTGAGGAAGTGGAAACAGGTGCGGTGGTATTGGAGGAGAAGGAGAGGGAATTGGTTGCTGCGTTTTGAAATCTTTTTTTGTTTGGTTATTTATGTGGAATTTGATTTTTGTTTTTGATTTATTAGTAAGAGTTGTTTCTCCCCTAGCAGCTTTTGCTGGGGGGAAGGAAAGGAGGGAAAAATACAGATATAATTAGTTAATCGGACGGACAACAATAGATACAACGACCTACGCGATGGAACAGACAAAGAGTACTGGACATGGAGGAAAAGTTCCTGATGCACCATCATCGAGGGAAAAGTCCTATGATAAGACTTGTACGGTGGCGGTGGATATCACTGGGGAAAAGAAATTAACGATGATGGAATTGCTGAGAGGGATAAAGGAGGCGTGTGGAACGGTGATAGGGTGCAGATTTAAAGGTGATCAGAAGTATGAGATTACGATGTCCCATGTCCATGGGAAGGAGAGGTTAATGGATGGACTAAAAATCAAATCGTGCACGGTAATGGCGAGGGACATTTCAGCGGATGAGCTGGTGGTGTCCTTTATGAATTTACCAGTGTATATTAGTGACGATACTATCGTGGCAAAATTGGAAGGATGGGGTGTGAAGGCGGTTTCTGGGATTAAGAGGAGATTATGGCCAGGAACAGAGATCGCTGATGGCACAAGATTCTGTAAAGTTCGGTTTACAGACGTGGTGCGCTCACTACCATATTCTACCAAGTTTGAGACGTTGGAGGGGACTGAGTACTTTCGAGTGATACATGACAGGCAAGTTAAAGTGTGCCGAATTTGTATTCAGTCTGGCCACGTAGTACGGGACTGTCCTGATTTTCTATGTCGGAGATGCGGAGCACAAGGGCACTATGCAAGAGAGTGCGTCGAGAGAGAGGAGAGACCATGTAATGGATGTGGGGAGAGAAGAATGCGCTGTACGTGTACTGGGCCAACAGATGGTGAAGACATGGAACAACAGGAGGAGGAGATGGAAGAAGAGAGAGTGGAGGAGGGGGACGTGATGGAGGACGGGGAAAAAGGAGACAAGGATGGTGGAGGAGGAGGAGATGGTGAATCTACTGCGACAGAGGGGGATGGAATTGGGGCGAGCATGGATGTCGAATTCCTAGATGACTACTGCACAGATGGAAAGGAGCCTGATGGTGGAGAAGGAGGAGGAGGTGAGCAGGAAACGGAAACATCTGAAGGTGAGGGAGATGAAGATAATGGAGGGGTTGTACCTGACACTATTCCTGAAAGTATGGATGTGAAGGGGGAATCCGCGAAGAGGAAGGACTCTGAGAGTGAAGTGTCCGCGGGTGAAGTCCAAAGGGTGAGGGAAGAAGCAAAGGAAAGTAGGAAGAGCAAGATCAAGAAGAAGAAGAAAAAGACTGGGTCTTGATGATGGGAAAAATCAACATATTAATTGTACTTATGGTGAGTGTTGTATCTGTTAATATTAATGGACTAAGGAATATGGGAAAGTTAGAACAGACAGTGAGTCTACTACAGGCTGATATTTTATGCTTCCAAGAGACACACTGGACTGACAGTATGATGGATGGAGTAAGAAAGAGATGGATGGATTTGATTTATTATAATAATGGTGGGGAGAGGACGTGTGGGGTTGCTATATTAATTAAGAGGGATAGTGTACAGAATATTAGGCAAGTGTATGCGGATAAAGAGGGTAGACTTTTGAGTGTTAAATTTGAATTTCTAAATGTGCAATACACTTTATTGAATGTTTATGCACCTAATAATGAGAGTGACCGAGAAGTATTTTTTAAGGCACTTGAGCAACATTGTGTGGGTAACTGTATATTGGTTGGGGATTTTAACGTTAGATTGACAAAACTGGACACGTCAAGGAGTACTTTGTTGCGCTCTGACATGTCTAGGCGAGTATTGTTGGGGATAATGAAGGATCATTGTCTGAGTGATGTATGGAGGGGAATGCATCCAGGTCAGAGAGTTTTTTCAAGGAGGCAGGTTGTTTTGAAGGTTCTCAGGCAAAGCCGCATAGATTATTGTTTAGCGGCGGAAAATATAGTGCAATATATACAAAAGATTAGGTATGATTTTAATACATTAAGTGATCATGCCTCTCTTGGTTTCCTGCTGGGTCCTAGTGTGCCTTCTAGAGGGGGGTGGTGTATGGTGTTTGAATGCTGAGCTACTAAAAGAAGGAAAATATATTGATATGATTTCTGATTGTATAAATAGAGAAATATTGAGTGATTTTAAAAGTGTTAATATTGGTTTGTGGTGGGAGGGTCTAAAAGAGAAGATTAGAGGGTTGAGCATTAAATATGCAAGACGAAGGAATTTTCTTTTAAAGAGGGAGAGGATAGCTTTGAATAAAAGACTAGACATTGAGCTGGGGAAAGTTGATACGGTGGAGGGTTATGATATGGCAGGTTTTATGGAAGCTCAGGCTGCGGTACATAACTTTGAAAAGAGTGCATGTATGGGGGGCAATAGTAAGGAGTAGAGTACAGTATGCCATAGAAGGAGAGAAATGTACATCCTTCTTTTTAGGGTTAGAAAAGAAGAAGCAGGCTAGAAACTATATTACAGAAATCGAGAATGAGAGGGGGGAGACAGTGAATGATCTGGTGGGGATTTTAGATACAATAGAATGTTTTTATAGTAATCTTTTTAAAAAAGAATGCAATGATCAAGGATGTATAGAAGAGGTGTTGAGCTATGTAGATGCCAGAATATCAGAGGATGAAAGACTCATGTGTGACACAGACTTGGCGGTCACAGAGATACGGGAGGCGATTTTGTCTGCTCATAGAAATAAGAGCCCTGGCTCTGATGGGCTGACAAGTGAGTTTTACAAAACATTTGTGGATATAATGGCACCTGTTTTATTAGATGTGTACAAATATATGGAGCAATCTCAGGAAGTCTCGGAATCGATGGCGACTGGCTTAATAACTATAATATATAAAAACAAGGGAAGTAGGAAAAGATTAGAAAATTTTAGGCCATTATCTATTTTAAATGTAGATTATAAGATCTTAACTAAGGTGCTGGCTAACAGAATTAATAAAGTAATGGGAAGTATTATTTCAGAGACACAGGCTTACAGTGTTCCTGGTAGAGAAATAGCAGACATTATTTGCACTTTAAGGGATGTCATAAGACATATGAAGGGTGAGGGAGGTGTAGTATTGAGCATTGATTTAAATAAAGCTTTTGATAGAGTAGAACATTCATTTCTAATGCAGACGCTTAAAACTTTTGGATTTGGGAGCAGAATGGTGGCCTGGATACAGCTGCTATACGGTGCTGCAGTAAGTAGAGTAAAATGTAACGGGTTACTTACTGATGCTTTCCCATTGGAGAGGTCGGTGAGGCAAGGATGTCCATTGTCTGCGGCCTTATATTGTATGTCGGTTGAGCCTCTGGTGGCTCTCCTTAAAGCAGACCACCAGATCCGAGGCGTTTCTATTCCAGGGGGTGGAGTCAGCATTGTGCAGCAATATGCAGATGACACTACAATTACTGTTAGAGATGTGGAAAGTGTAAATAGAGTGATGGAGTGTTTTGAGCTCTTTGGGAAAGCATCAGGTGCTAAGATTAATGTAGAAAAGACTGAGGTTTTGTATGTGGGGCTAGTGAATGATAATGGGTGTAGGTATCATTTTAAAAGAGCTAATGGCTATTTTAAAGCGTTGGGAGTTATTTTGGGTATTGATGAAAAGGAGGCATGTGATAGGACTTGGGCAGGTGTATTGAATAAAATCAAACAAACTATGGCATTTTGGAGATGGAGGAATTTAAAATTGAAAGGAAAGGTAGTGGTAACAAATTCTTTACTAATATCTAAATGTGTATATGTCATGGATGTGCTTCAGATGCCAGAGTGGGTTTTAAAAGAACTTAATTCTATTGTTTCTAACTTCTTGTGGGATGGCAAAGGGGCTAGAATATCTAGGTCTACACTTGCTGCAGAATATAAAGATGGGGGTCTAAAATTAGTGGACATAGACGTGAAAAGAAAAGCATTAAGAATTAAAATTATACAGAAGTATTTATATGGGGAGGAAGAATATGGGTGGAAGAGGTTCTTTAGGAATTATTTGTATAATAATGGAGGATGTGAAGAGAGTGGGTTATTAATGATATGGAAAAAGCCTATGTATGAACAAGTTCCTCTGTTTTATCAGGAAGTGTTACGTGCATGGGGAGAATTTCTTCCTCGTGTAAAATATGTGTGTGAACATAAGGATATAATACTGAATCAACCTGTGTTTTTAAATCCCAAAATTATGTTCAATGATGAAGTGTTGTATAATCCCCTTTTTATGAGGGCTGGACTGAGACTTATTAAAGACTTTGTATATGAAGTTATTCCTGGGTTTCTAAGAGGCCAGGCCATTTATGACAATGTGAAGGATGTGGATGATACAGTTTGGAAAGGTACTATATTGAATGGATTTGAACGGGTGAAAAGTAGCATTCCAGCAGAATGGGTTTCTGTCATTAATGGAGATGGAATTTGGGAAGATTTATATGTATTACCGAATTTATATATTGACAATGGGGATAAATGGAAAACATTGGCTAGTGTCAGAACAAATGTTTTTTATAAACAATTACTGGTTACTGACAGGCCTGCTGCTGAGAAGAGGTGGGTAGAACTGTTTCCGAAGATGGATCGAAAAGTATTATGGAAAAACTTATACTTACATGGGAATAAATTGGAATGTGAAAATAACGATTTTAAAATAAGACATAATCGGATATACACAAAAGTAGTGCTGCATCAAATAAATAAAGAAATAAAAAGAGAATGTGATATATGTGGTAAGGCACCAGAAAATTTATTACACTTATTTGTAGAATGCGAGGATTTAAAAGATATGTTTTGTAAAGTAAAGGAAATAATATGTAAAAACTGGGGGAGTGGTTTGTTGGAAAAGAATGCGTGGGAGGAATTGGTTTTATTTGGAGTGGGAGATGAATGTAAAGGGGTTAATGTGAGGTTGTTGAATATTGTATTGAGTTTTGTTAGGTATGCTATTTTTTGTGGGAGGAATTATGCTTATTTTGAAGGGAGGAGGGTAAGGGTGTGGGGTATTTTTGTAGCTTTGTTTAAGAAGCACATCGATATGTTTTATAGTTATGGATTGGAAGATTTTGATGAACTTTTTGTAGAGGGGAGTGGGTTAATTGCAAGGGTGGATGGTGGAGGAATCACTTATAATTTTTGAAAGGAATATTTTGATATTTTCTATGTTTATTTTTATTTGACAGGGAGATGCTTTTAAATCTGCCTATTTAATATGTGGAATTTGATATGTCTTAGTCATGTCTGGTTTTTGTATACTAGGTTTTTGTTTTTATTTCTTTGGGTTCTTTGATTTGATAGGGGGTGAATTGTTCGCCTGCCTATGGTAGAATAGTTTCTAGTGTATGGTTTTTTGTATATAACACTGTACATGGTATAATATAAGTGTATTTGATGAATATTTTACAATAAAAAAAAAAAAAAAAAAATACGCCCGATCTCGTCCGATCTCGGAAGCTAAGCAGGGTCGGGCCTGGTTAGTACTTGGATGGGAGACCGCCTGGGAATACCAGGTGCTGTAAGCTTTTTGTCCCAGTAGAGCGTGCTCTTGTGTCATGGAGCAACTGCTTTTTATTTATCACCCTAATAATATCATGGATTGTTATTGGACTAAATGCAGTTTGTGTGCTGCCCTGCCCTGATCAAATCAAATCAAATAATGGACAGTGCGTTTCCCTCAAAATATAGGCAGTACATGCAGCCTTTGTTTTTAGTCTAGGAGACAGTCAATGTCTGTAGTCCATTAGGGCACTATACAATCCCTTCAATGTTTTGCCTGATTCCGTTAATTCCCAAGTTCCCTTTTCTCCGTTTAGATTTCCCCGTTGACCGTTTGTCCCTGTTTTGGCAGGTTTTCGCTCTCAAAAGTACACCTTTTTAATAGCAAAACAGCACAATTGGATGTTCTATGTCCACAACAATGTTTAAACCCTATCAGGTGACCATTTGTGAGGTCTGGGAAAAATGTAAGACATTTAGATGTTGGGGTGTAGTTACCCTTAAATGCAAGCATGCACCAGGAAGAGACCTTTGTTTGGTTAAGCGGTGTTGCTGTAGAACAAATGGCAACTGGAGTGATGCAAATGATCACGGTATAATTCTGCCATGCAGGCATAGGCTACTTTGTAGTTAACATTTACTTGCGAAGGTTTTGGGGAAAGCCATTCCTTCCCTACCAGAAGAAGGTTATCATTAGCATCATCGCTAACGGCTACACAAAGTGTAGACATACGCGCGCACCGCACACATGCACACAGACAGGGGCATTCCTGTGCCGTTTCAGAAAGTTCATGGAAATACGAATCACTGATGCATTTTGTTCATGTCTTATGATTGACTTGGGCAAATGAATGCGTTTTCTAACAAGTTGAATAGATTTAGTTGATTTCTTACTAAGTTCAATAAATGTTTGAATATTGTTGAATTTCGGTTTAATGTCTGGATTCCGTGATTCGGTCCGCAACGCCTATTTTATAGGGCCCTAGTCAATGAACTTGTCATAAATCAACATAGGATATGCCCTCTTCCCCCCCCAACAAGACTCAAATATATATATATATATATATTGGAAATGTAAGCAGGGGTTGAGCTTCTTCAGTTTGTGTCACAAAGTGGATACGTTTCTGTGTCCCTTTCAGAGTGAGTGACACATTGACTTTATATAGTGTACCAAGAGTTGTTCCCTCGCTTACGGCCATACCAGCCTGAATACGCCCGATCTCGTCCGATCTCGGAAGCTAAGCAGGGTCGGGCCTGGTTAGTACTTGGATGGGAGACCGCCTGGGAATACCAGGTGCTGTAAGCTTTTGTCCCAGTAGAGCGTGCTCTTGTGTCATGGAGCAACTGCTTTTTATTTATCACCCTAATAATATCATGGATTGTTATTGGACTAAATGCAGTTTGTGTGCTGCCCTGCCCTGATCAAATCAAATCAAATAATGGACAGTGCGTTTCCCTCAAAATATAGGCAGTACATGCAGCCTTTGTTTTTAGTCTAGGAGACAGTCAATGTCTGTAGTCCATTAGGGCACTATACAATCCCTTCAATGTTTTGCCTGATTCCGTTAATTCCCAAGTTCCCTTTTCTCCGTTTAGATTTCCCCGTTGACCGTTTGTCCCTGTTTTGGCAGGTTTTCGCTCTCAAAAGTACACCTTTTTAATAGCAAAACAGCACAATTGGATGTTCTATGTCCACAACAATGTTTAAACCCTATCAGGTGACCATTTGTGAGGTCTGGGAAAAATGTAAGACATTTAGATGTTGGGGTGTAGTTACCCTTAAATGCAAGCATGCACCAGGAAGAGACCTTTGTTTGGTTAAGCGGTGTTGCTGTAGAACAAATGGCAACTGGAGTGATGCAAATGATCACGGTATAATTCTGCCATGCAGGCATAGGCTACTTTGTAGTTAACATTTACTTGCGAAGGTTTTGGGGAAAGCCATTCCTTCCCTACCAGAAGAAGGTTATCATTAGCATCATCGCTAACGGCTACACAAAGTGTAGACATACGCGCGCACCGCACACATGCACACAGACAGGGGCATTCCTGTGCCGTTTCAGAAAGTTCATGGAAATACGAATCACTGATGCATTTTGTTCATGTCTTATGATTGACTTGGGCAAATGAATGCGTTTTCTAACAAGTTGAATAGATTTAGTTGATTTCTTACTAAGTTCAATAAATGTTTGAATATTGTTGAATTTCGGTTTAATGTCTGGATTCCGTGATTCGGTCCGCAACGCCTATTTTATAGGGCCCTAGTCAATGAACTTGTCATAAATCAACATAGGATATGCCCTCTTCCCCCCCAACAAGACTCAAATATATATATATATATATATTTGGAAATGTAAGCAGGGGTTGAGCTTCTTCAGTTTGTGTCACAAAGTGGATACGTTTCTGTGTCCCTTTCAGAGTGAGTGACACATTGACTTTATATAGTGTACCAAGAGTTGTTCCCTCGCTTACGGCCATACCAGCCTGAATACGCCCGATCTCGTCCGATCTCGGAAGCTAAGCAGGGTCGGGCCTGGTTAGTACTTGGATGGGAGACCGCCTGGGAATACCAGGTGCTGTAAGCTTTTGTCCCAGTAGAGCGTGCTCTTGTGTCATGGAGCAACTGCTTTTTATTTATCACCCTAATAATATCATGGATTGTTATTGGACTAAATGCAGTTTGTGTGCTGCCCTGCCCTGATCAAATCAAATCAAATAATGGACAGTGCGTTTCCCTCAAAATATAGGCAGTACATGCAGCCTTTGTTTTTAGTCTAGGAGACAGTCAATGTCTGTAGTCCATTAGGGCACTATACAATCCCTTCAATGTTTTGCCTGATTCCGTTAATTCCCAAGTTCCCTTTTCTCCGTTTAGATTTCCCCGTTGACCGTTTGTCCCTGTTTTGGCAGGTTTTCGCTCTCAAAAGTACACCTTTTTAATAGCAAAACAGCACAATTGGATGTTCTATGTCCACAACAATGTTTAAACCCTATCAGGTGACCATTTGTGAGGTCTGGGAAAAATGTAAGACATTTAGATGTTGGGGTGTAGTTACCCTTAAATGCAAGCATGCACCAGGAAGAGACCTTTGTTTGGTTAAGCGGTGTTGCTGTAGAACAAATGGCAACTGGAGTGATGCAAATGATCACGGTATAATTCTGCCATGCAGGCATAGGCTACTTTGTAGTTAACATTTACTTGCGAAGGTTTTGGGGAAAGCCATTCCTTCCCTACCAGAAGAAGGTTATCATTAGCATCATCGCTAACGGCTACACAAAGTGTAGACATACGCGCGCACCGCACACATGCACACAGACAGGGGCATTCCTGTGCCGTTTCAGAAAGTTCATGGAAATACGAATCACTGATGCATTTTGTTCATGTCTTATGATTGACTTGGGCAAATGAATGCGTTTTCTAACAAGTTGAATAGATTTAGTTGATTTCTTACTAAGTTCAATAAATGTTTGAATATTGTTGAATTTCGGTTTAATGTCTGGATTCCGTGATTCGGTCCGCAACGCCTATTTTATAGGGCCCTAGTCAATGAACTTGTCATAAATCAACATAGGATATGCCCTCTTCCCCCCCAACAAGACTCAAATATATATATATATATATATTGGAAATGTAAGCAGGGGTTGAGCTTCTTCAGTTTGTGTCACAAAGTGGATACGTTTCTGTGTCCCTTTCAGAGTGAGTGACACATTGACTTTATATAGTGTACCAAGAGTTGTTCCCTCGCTTACGGCCATACCAGCCTGAATACGCCCGATCTCGTCCGATCTCGGAAGCTAAGCAGGGTCGGGCCTGGTTAGTACTTGGATGGGAGACCGCCTGGGAATACCAGGTGCTGTAAGCTTTTGTCCCAGTAGAGCGTGCTCTTGTGTCATGGAGCAACTGCTTTTTATTTATCACCCTAATAATATCATGGATTGTTATTGGACTAAATGCAGTTTGTGTGTCTGCCCTGCCCTGATCAAATCAAATCAAATAATGGACAGTGCGTTTCCCTCAAAATATAGGCAGTACATGCAGCCTTTGTTTTTAGTCTAGGAGACAGTCAATGTCTGTAGTCCATTAGGGCACTATACAATCCCTTCAATGTTTTGCCTGATTCCGTTAATTCCCAAGTTCCCTTTTCTCCGTTTAGATTTCCCCGTTGACCGTTTGTCCCTGTTTTGGCAGGTTTTCGCTCTCAAAAGTACACCTTTTTAATAGCAAAACAGCACAATTGGATGTTCTATGTCCACAACAATGTTTAAACCCTATCAGGTGACCATTTGTGAGGTCTGGGAAAAATGTAAGACATTTAGATGTTGGGGTGTAGTTACCCTTAAATGCAAGCATGCACCAGGAAGAGACCTTTGTTTGGTTAAGCGGTGTTGCTGTAGAACAAATGGCAACTGGAGTGATGCAAATGATCACGGTATAATTCTGCCATGCAGGCATAGGCTACTTTGTAGTTAACATTTACTTGCGAAGGTTTTGGGGAAAGCCATTCCTTCCCTACCAGAAGAAGGTTATCATTAGCATCATCGCTAACGGCTACACAAAGTGTAGACATACGCGCGCACCGCACACATGCACACAGACAGGGGCATTCCTGTGCCGTTTCAGAAAGTTCATGGAAATACGAATCACTGATGCATTTTGTTCATGTCTTATGATTGACTTGGGCAAATGAATGCGTTTTCTAACAAGTTGAATAGATTTAGTTGATTTCTTACTAAGTTCAATAAATGTTTGAATATTGTTGAATTTCGGTTTAATGTCTGGATTCCGTGATTCGGTCCGCAACGCCTATTTTATAGGGCCCTAGTCAATGAACTTGTCATAAATCAACATAGGATATGCCCTCTTCCCCCCCAACAAGACTCAAATATATATATATATATATATATGGAAATGTAAGCAGGGGTTGAGCTTCTTCAGTTTGTGTCACAAAGTGGATACGTTTCTGTGTCCCTTTCAGAGTGAGTGACACATTGACTTTATATAGTGTACCAAGAGTTGTTCCCTCGCTTACGGCCATACCAGCCTGAATACGCCCGATCTCGTCCGATCTCGGAAGCTAAGCAGGGTCGGGCCTGGTTAGTACTTGGATGGGAGACCGCCTGGGAATACCAGGTGCTGTAAGCTTTTTGTCCCAGTAGAGCGTGCTCTTGTGTCATGGAGCAACTGCTTTTTATTTATCACCCTAATAATATCATGGATTGTTATTGGACTAAATGCAGTTTGTGTGCTGCCCTGCCCTGATCAAATCAAATCAAATAATGGACAGTGCGTTTCCCTCAAAATATAGGCAGTACATGCAGCCTTTGTTTTTAGTCTAGGAGACAGTCAATGTCTGTAGTCCATTAGGGCACTATACAATCCCTTCAATGTTTTGCCTGATTCCGTTAATTCCCAAGTTCCCTTTTCTCCGTTTAGATTTCCCCGTTGACCGTTTGTCCCTGTTTTGGCAGGTTTTCGCTCTCAAAAGTACACCTTTTTAATAGCAAAACAGCACAATTGGATGTTCTATGTCCACAACAATGTTTAAACCCTATCAGGTGACCATTTGTGAGGTCTGGGAAAAATGTAAGACATTTAGATGTTGGGGTGTAGTTACCCTTAAATGCAAGCATGCACCAGGAAGAGACCTTTGTTTGGTTAAGCGGTGTTGCTGTAGAACAAATGGCAACTGGAGTGATGCAAATGATCACGGTATAATTCTGCCATGCAGGCATAGGCTACTTTGTAGTTAACATTTACTTGCGAAGGTTTTGGGGAAAGCCATTCCTTCCCTACCAGAAGAAGGTTATCATTAGCATCATCGCTAACGGCTACACAAAGTGTAGACATACGCGCGCACCGCACACATGCACACAGACAGGGGCATTCCTGTGCCGTTTCAGAAAGTTCATGGAAATACGAATCACTGATGCATTTTGTTCATGTCTTATGATTGACTTGGGCAAATGAATGCGTTTTCTAACAAGTTGAATAGATTTAGTTGATTTCTTACTAAGTTCAATAAATGTTTGAATATTGTTGAATTTCGGTTTAATGTCTGGATTCCGTGATTCGGTCCGCAACGCCTATTTTATAGGGCCCTAGTCAATGAACTTGTCATAAATCAACATAGGATATGCCCTCTTCCCCCCCAACAAGACTCAAATATATATATATATATATATTGGAAATGTAAGCAGGGGTTGAGCTTCTTCAGTTTGTGTCACAAAGTGGATACGTTTCTGTGTCCCTTTCAGAGTGAGTGACACATTGACTTTATATAGTGTACCAAGAGTTGTTCCCTCGCTTACGGCCATACCAGCCTGAATACGCCCGATCTCGTCCGATCTCGGAAGCTAAGCAGGGTCGGGCCTGGTTAGTACTTGGATGGGAGACCGCCTGGGAATACCAGGTGCTGTAAGCTTTTTGTCCCAGTAGAGCGTGCTCTTGTGTCATGGAGCAACTGCTTTTTATTTATCACCCTAATAATATCATGGATTGTTATTGGACTAAATGCAGTTTGTGTGCTGCCCTGCCCTGATCAAATCAAATCAAATAATGGACAGTGCGTTTCCCTCAAAATATAGGCAGTACATGCAGCCTTTGTTTTTAGTCTAGGAGACAGTCAATGTCTGTAGTCCATTAGGGCACTATACAATCCCTTCAATGTTTTGCCTGATTCCGTTAATTCCCAAGTTCCCTTTTCTCCGTTTAGATTTCCCCGTTGACCGTTTGTCCCTGTTTTGGCAGGTTTTCGCTCTCAAAAGTACACCTTTTTAATAGCAAAACAGCACAATTGGATGTTCTATGTCCACAACAATGTTTAAACCCTATCAGGTGACCATTTGTGAGGTCTGGGAAAAATGTAAGACATTTAGATGTTGGGGTGTAGTTACCCTTAAATGCAAGCATGCACCAGGAAGAGACCTTTGTTTGGTTAAGCGGTGTTGCTGTAGAACAAATGGCAACTGGAGTGATGCAAATGATCACGGTATAATTCTGCCATGCAGGCATAGGCTACTTTGTAGTTAACATTTACTTGCGAAGGTTTTGGGGAAAGCCATTCCTTCCCTACCAGAAGAAGGTTATCATTAGCATCATCGCTAACGGCTACACAAAGTGTAGACATACGCGCGCACCGCACACATGCACACAGACAGGGGCATTCCTGTGCCGTTTCAGAAAGTTCATGGAAATACGAATCACTGATGCATTTTGTTCATGTCTTATGATTGACTTGGGCAAATGAATGCGTTTTCTAACAAGTTGAATAGATTTAGTTGATTTCTTACTAAGTTCAATAAATGTTTGAATATTGTTGAATTTCGGTTTAATGTCTGGATTCCGTGATTCGGTCCGCAACGCCTATTTTATAGGGCCCTAGTCAATGAACTTGTCATAAATCAACATAGGATATGCCCTCTTCCCCCCCAACAAGACTCAAATATATATATATATATATTGGAAATGTAAGCAGGGGTTGAGCTTCTTCAGTTTGTGTCACAAAGTGGATACGTTTCTGTGTCCCTTTCAGAGTGAGTGACACATTGACTTTATATAGTGTACCAAGAGTTGTTCCCTCGCTTACGGCCATACCAGCCTGAATACGCCCGATCTCGTCCGATCTCGGAAGCTAAGCAGGGTCGGGCCTGGTTAGTACTTGGATGGGAGACCGCCTGGGAATACCAGGTGCTGTAAGCTTTTTGTCCCAGTAGAGCGTGCTCTTGTGTCATGGAGCAACTGCTTTTTATTTATCACCCTAATAATATCATGGATTGTTATTGGACTAAATGCAGTTTGTGTGCTGCCCTGCCCTGATCAAATCAAATCAAATAATGGACAGTGCGTTTCCCTCAAAATATAGGCAGTACATGCAGCCTTTGTTTTTAGTCTAGGAGACAGTCAATGTCTGTAGTCCATTAGGGCACTATACAATCCCTTCAATGTTTTGCCTGATTCCGTTAATTCCCAAGTTCCCTTTTCTCCGTTTAGATTTCCCCGTTGACCGTTTGTCCCTGTTTTGGCAGGTTTTCGCTCTCAAAAGTACACCTTTTTAATAGCAAAACAGCACAATTGGATGTTCTATGTCCACAACAATGTTTAAACCCTATCAGGTGACCATTTGTGAGGTCTGGGAAAAATGTAAGACATTTAGATGTTGGGGTGTAGTTACCCTTAAATGCAAGCATGCACCAGGAAGAGACCTTTGTTTGGTTAAGCGGTGTTGCTGTAGAACAAATGGCAACTGGAGTGATGCAAATGATCACGGTATAATTCTGCCATGCAGGCATAGGCTACTTTGTAGTTAACATTTACTTGCGAAGGTTTTGGGGAAAGCCATTCCTTCCCTACCAGAAGAAGGTTATCATTAGCATCATCGCTAACGGCTACACAAAGTGTAGACATACGCGCGCACCGCACACATGCACACAGACAGGGGCATTCCTGTGCCGTTTCAGAAAGTTCATGGAAATACGAATCACTGATGCATTTTGTTCATGTCTTATGATTGACTTGGGCAAATGAATGCGTTTTCTAACAAGTTGAATAGATTTAGTTGATTTCTTACTAAGTTCAATAAATGTTTGAATATTGTTGAATTTCGGTTTAATGTCTGGATTCCGTGATTCGGTCCGCAACGCCTATTTTATAGGGCCCTAGTCAATGAACTTGTCATAAATCAACATAGGATATGCCCTCTTCCCCCCCAACAAGACTCAAATATATATATATATATATTTGGAAATGTAAGCAGGGGTTGAGCTTCTTCAGTTTGTGTCACAAAGTGGATACGTTTCTGTGTCCCTTTCAGAGTGAGTGACACATTGACTTTATATAGTGTACCAAGAGTTGTTCCCTCGCTTACGGCCATACCAGCCTGAATACGCCCGATCTCGTCCGATCTCGGAAGCTAAGCAGGGTCGGGCCTGGTTAGTACTTGGATGGGAGACCGCCTGGGAATACCAGGTGCTGTAAGCTTTTGTCCCAGTAGAGCGTGCTCTTGTGTCATGGAGCAACTGCTTTTTATTTATCACCCTAATAATATCATGGATTGTTATTGGACTAAATGCAGTTTGTGTGCTGCCCTGCCCTGATCAAATCAAATCAAATAATGGACAGTGCGTTTCCCTCAAAATATAGGCAGTACATGCAGCCTTTGTTTTTAGTCTAGGAGACAGTCAATGTCTGTAGTCCATTAGGGCACTATACAATCCCTTCAATGTTTTGCCTGATTCCGTTAATTCCCAAGTTCCCTTTTCTCCGTTTAGATTTCCCCGTTGACCGTTTGTCCCTGTTTTGGCAGGTTTTCGCTCTCAAAAGTACACCTTTTTAATAGCAAAACAGCACAATTGGATGTTCTATGTCCACAACAATGTTTAAACCCTATCAGGTGACCATTTGTGAGGTCTGGGAAAAATGTAAGACATTTAGATGTTGGGGTGTAGTTACCCTTAAATGCAAGCATGCACCAGGAAGAGACCTTTGTTTGGTTAAGCGGTGTTGCTGTAGAACAAATGGCAACTGGAGTGATGCAAATGATCACGGTATAATTCTGCCATGCAGGCATAGGCTACTTTGTAGTTAACATTTACTTGCGAAGGTTTTGGGGAAAGCCATTCCTTCCCTACCAGAAGAAGGTTATCATTAGCATCATCGCTAACGGCTACACAAAGTGTAGACATACGCGCGCACCGCACACATGCACACAGACAGGGGCATTCCTGTGCCGTTTCAGAAAGTTCATGGAAATACGAATCACTGATGCATTTTGTTCATGTCTTATGATTGACTTGGGCAAATGAATGCGTTTTCTAACAAGTTGAATAGATTTAGTTGATTTCTTACTAAGTTCAATAAATGTTTGAATATTGTTGAATTTCGGTTTAATGTCTGGATTCCGTGATTCGGTCCGCAACGCCTATTTTATAGGGCCCTAGTCAATGAACTTGTCATAAATCAACATAGGATATGCCCTCTTCCCCCCCAACAAGACTCAAATATATATATATATATATTGGAAATGTAAGCAGGGGTTGAGCTTCTTCAGTTTGTGTCACAAAGTGGATACGTTTCTGTGTCCCTTTCAGAGTGAGTGACACATTGACTTTATATAGTGTACCAAGAGTTGTTCCCTCGCTTACGGCCATACCAGCCTGAATACGCCCGATCTCGTCCGATCTCGGAAGCTAAGCAGGGTCGGGCCTGGTTAGTACTTGGATGGGAGACCGCCTGGGAATACCAGGTGCTGTAAGCTTTTTGTCCCAGTAGAGCGTGCTCTTGTGTCATGGAGCAACTGCTTTTTATTTATCACCCTAATAATATCATGGATTGTTATTGGACTAAATGCAGTTTGTGTGCTGCCCTGCCCTGATCAAATCAAATCAAATAATGGACAGTGCGTTTCCCTCAAAATATAGGCAGTACATGCAGCCTTTGTTTTTAGTCTAGGAGACAGTCAATGTCTGTAGTCCATTAGGGCACTATACAATCCCTTCAATGTTTTGCCTGATTCCGTTAATTCCCAAGTTCCCTTTTCTCCGTTTAGATTTCCCCGTTGACCGTTTGTCCCTGTTTTGGCAGGTTTTCGCTCTCAAAAGTACACCTTTTTAATAGCAAAACAGCACAATTGGATGTTCTATGTCCACAACAATGTTTAAACCCCTATCAGGTGACCATTTGTGAGGTCTGGGAAAAATGTAAGACATTTAGATGTTGGGGTGTAGTTACCCTTAAATGCAAGCATGCACCAGGAAGAGACCTTTGTTTGGTTAAGCGGTGTTGCTGTAGAACAAATGGCAACTGGAGTGATGCAAATGATCACGGTATAATTCTGCCATGCAGGCATAGGCTACTTTGTAGTTAACATTTACTTGCGAAGGTTTTGGGGAAAGCCATTCCTTCCCTACCAGAAGAAGGTTATCATTAGCATCATCGCTAACGGCTACACAAAGTGTAGACATACGCGCGCACCGCACACATGCACACAGACAGGGGCATTCCTGTGCCGTTTCAGAAAGTTCATGGAAATACGAATCACTGATGCATTTTGTTCATGTCTTATGATTGACTTGGGCAAATGAATGCGTTTTCTAACAAGTTGAATAGATTTAGTTGATTTCTTACTAAGTTCAATAAATGTTTGAATATTGTTGAATTTCGGTTTAATGTCTGGATTCCGTGATTCGGTCCGCAACGCCTATTTTATAGGGCCCTAGTCAATGAACTTGTCATAAATCAACATAGGATATGCCCTCTTCCCCCCAACAAGACTCAAATATATATATATATATATTGGAAATGTAAGCAGGGGTTGAGCTTCTTCAGTTTGTGTCACAAAGTGGATACGTTTCTGTGTCCCTTTCAGAGTGAGTGACACATTGACTTTATATAGTGTACCAAGAGTTGTTCCCTCGCTTACGGCCATACCAGCCTGAATACGCCCGATCTCGTCCGATCTCGGAAGCTAAGCAGGGTCGGGCCTGGTTAGTACTTGGATGGGAGACCGCCTGGGAATACCAGGTGCTGTAAGCTTTTTGTCCCAGTAGAGCGTGCTCTTGTGTCATGGAGCAACTGCTTTTTATTTATCACCCTAATAATATCATGGATTGTTATTGGACTAAATGCAGTTTGTGTGCTGCCCTGCCCTGATCAAATCAAATCAAATAATGGACAGTGCGTTTCCCTCAAAATATAGGCAGTACATGCAGCCTTTGTTTTTAGTCTAGGAGACAGTCAATGTCTGTAGTCCATTAGGGCACTATACAATCCCTTCAATGTTTTGCCTGATTCCGTTAATTCCCAAGTTCCCTTTTCTCCGTTTAGATTTCCCCGTTGACCGTTTGTCCCTGTTTTGGCAGGTTTTCGCTCTCAAAAGTACACCTTTTTAATAGCAAAACAGCACAATTGGATGTTCTATGTCCACAACAATGTTTAAACCCTATCAGGTGACCATTTGTGAGGTCTGGGAAAAATGTAAGACATTTAGATGTTGGGGTGTAGTTACCCTTAAATGCAAGCATGCACCAGGAAGAGACCTTTGTTTGGTTAAGCGGTGTTGCTGTAGAACAAATGGCAACTGGAGTGATGCAAATGATCACGGTATAATTCTGCCATGCAGGCATAGGCTACTTTGTAGTTAACATTTACTTGCGAAGGTTTTGGGGAAAGCCATTCCTTCCCTACCAGAAGAAGGTTATCATTAGCATCATCGCTAACGGCTACACAAAGTGTAGACATACGCGCGCACCGCACACATGCACACAGACAGGGGCATTCCTGTGCCGTTTCAGAAAGTTCATGGAAATACGAATCACTGATGCATTTTGTTCATGTCTTATGATTGACTTGGGCAAATGAATGCGTTTTCTAACAAGTTGAATAGATTTAGTTGATTTCTTACTAAGTTCAATAAATGTTTGAATATTGTTGAATTTCGGTTTAATGTCTGGATTCCGTGATTCGGTCCGCAACGCCTATTTTATAGGGCCCTAGTCAATGAACTTGTCATAAATCAACATAGGATATGCCCTCTTCCCCCCCAACAAGACTCAAATATATATATATATATATATTGGAAATGTAAGCAGGGGTTGAGCTTCTTCAGTTTGTGTCACAAAGTGGATACGTTTCTGTGTCCCTTTCAGAGTGAGTGACACATTGACTTTATATAGTGTACCAAGAGTTGTTCCCTCGCTTACGGCCATACCAGCCTGAATACGCCCGATCTCGTCCGATCTCGGAAGCTAAGCAGGGTCGGGCCTGGTTAGTACTTGGATGGGAGACCGCCTGGGAATACCAGGTGCTGTAAGCTTTTGTCCCAGTAGAGCGTGCTCTTGTGTCATGGAGCAACTGCTTTTTATTTATCACCCTAATAATATCATGGATTGTTATTGGACTAAATGCAGTTTGTGTGCTGCCCTGCCCTGATCAAATCAAATCAAATAATGGACAGTGCGTTTCCCTCAAAATATAGGCAGTACATGCAGCCTTTGTTTTTAGTCTAGGAGACAGTCAATGTCTGTAGTCCATTAGGGCACTATACAATCCCTTCAATGTTTTGCCTGATTCCGTTAATTCCCAAGTTCCCTTTTCTCCGTTTAGATTTCCCCGTTGACCGTTTGTCCCTGTTTTGGCAGGTTTTCGCTCTCAAAAGTACACCTTTTTAATAGCAAAACAGCACAATTGGATGTTCTATGTCCACAACAATGTTTAAACCCTATCAGGTGACCATTTGTGAGGTCTGGGAAAAATGTAAGACATTTAGATGTTGGGGTGTAGTTACCCTTAAATGCAAGCATGCACCAGGAAGAGACCTTTGTTTGGTTAAGCGGTGTTGCTGTAGAACAAATGGCAACTGGAGTGATGCAAATGATCACGGTATAATTCTGCCATGCAGGCATAGGCTACTTTGTAGTTAACATTTACTTGCGAAGGTTTTGGGGAAAGCCATTCCTTCCCTACCAGAAGAAGGTTATCATTAGCATCATCGCTAACGGCTACACAAAGTGTAGACATACGCGCGCACCGCACACATGCACACAGACAGGGGCATTCCTGTGCCGTTTCAGAAAGTTCATGGAAATACGAATCACTGATGCATTTTGTTCATGTCTTATGATTGACTTGGGCAAATGAATGCGTTTTCTAACAAGTTGAATAGATTTAGTTGATTTCTTACTAAGTTCAATAAATGTTTGAATATTGTTGAATTTCGGTTTAATGTCTGGATTCCGTGATTCGGTCCGCAACGCCTATTTTATAGGGCCCTAGTCAATGAACTTGTCATAAATCAACATAGGATATGCCCTCTTCCCCCCCCAACAAGACTCAAATATATATATATATATTGGAAATGTAAGCAGGGGTTGAGCTTCTTCAGTTTGTGTCACAAAGTGGATACGTTTCTGTGTCCCTTTCAGAGTGAGTGACACATTGACTTTATATAGTGTACCAAGAGTTGTTCCCTCGCTTACGGCCATACCAGCCTGAATACGCCCGATCTCGTCCGATCTCGGAAGCTAAGCAGGGTCGGGCCTGGTTAGTACTTGGATGGGAGACCGCCTGGGAATACCAGGTGCTGTAAGCTTTTGTCCCAGTAGAGCGTGCTCTTGTGTCATGGAGCAACTGCTTTTTATTTATCACCCTAATAATATCATGGATTGTTATTGGACTAAATGCAGTTTGTGTGCTGCCCTGCCCTGATCAAATCAAATCAAATAATGGACAGTGCGTTTCCCTCAAAATATAGGCAGTACATGCAGCCTTTGTTTTTAGTCTAGGAGACAGTCAATGTCTGTAGTCCATTAGGGCACTATACAATCCCTTCAATGTTTTGCCTGATTCCGTTAATTCCCAAGTTCCCTTTTCTCCGTTTAGATTTCCCCGTTGACCGTTTGTCCCTGTTTTGGCAGGTTTTCGCTCTCAAAAGTACACCTTTTTAATAGCAAAACAGCACAATTGGATGTTCTATGTCCACAACAATGTTTAAACCCTATCAGGTGACCATTTGTGAGGTCTGGGAAAAATGTAAGACATTTAGATGTTGGGGTGTAGTTACCCTTAAATGCAAGCATGCACCAGGAAGAGACCTTTGTTTGGTTAAGCGGTGTTGCTGTAGAACAAATGGCAACTGGAGTGATGCAAATGATCACGGTATAATTCTGCCAGGCAGGCATAGGCTACTTTGTAGTTAACATTTACTTGCGAAGGTTTTGGGGAAAGCCATTCCTTCCCTACCAGAAGAAGGTTATCATTAGCATCATCGCTAACGGCTACACAAAGTGTAGACATACGCGCGCACCGCACACATGCACACAGACAGGGGCATTCCTGTGCCGTTTCAGAAAGTTCATGGAAATACGAATCACTGATGCATTTTGTTCATGTCTTATGATTGACTTGGGCAAATGAATGCGTTTTCTAACAAGTTGAATAGATTTAGTTGATTTCTTACTAAGTTCAATAAATGTTTGAATATTGTTGAATTTCGGTTTAATGTCTGGATTCCGTGATTCGGTCCGCAACGCCTATTTTATAGGGCCCTAGTCAATGAACTTGTCATAAATCAACATAGGATATGCCCTCTTCCCCCCCAACAAGACTCAAATATATATATATATATATGGAAATGTAAGCAGGGGTTGAGCTTCTTCAGTTTGTGTCACAAAGTGGATACGTTTCTGTGTCCCTTTCAGAGTGAGTGACACATTGACTTTATATAGTGTACCAAGAGTTGTTCCCTCGCTTACGGCCATACCAGCCTGAATACGCCCGATCTCGTCCGATCTCGGAAGCTAAGCAGGGTCGGGCCTGGTTAGTACTTGGATGGGAGACCGCCTGGGAATACCAGGTGCTGTAAGCTTTTTGTCCCAGTAGAGCGTGCTCTTGTGTCATGGAGCAACTGCTTTTTATTTATCACCCTAATAATATCATGGATTGTTATTGGACTAAATGCAGTTTGTGTGCTGCCCTGCCCTGATCAAATCAAATCAAATAATGGACAGTGCGTTTCCCTCAAAATATAGGCAGTACATGCAGCCTTTGTTTTTAGTCTAGGAGACAGTCAATGTCTGTAGTCCATTAGGGCACTATACAATCCCTTCAATGTTTTGCCTGATTCCGTTAATTCCCAAGTTCCCTTTTCTCCGTTTAGATTTCCCCGTTGACCGTTTGTCCCTGTTTTGGCAGGTTTTCGCTCTCAAAAGTACACCTTTTTAATAGCAAAACAGCACAATTGGATGTTCTATGTCCACAACAATGTTTAAACCCTATCAGGTGACCATTTGTGAGGTCTGGGAAAAATGTAAGACATTTAGATGTTGGGGTGTAGTTACCCTTAAATGCAAGCATGCACCAGGAAGAGACCTTTGTTTGGTTAAGCGGTGTTGCTGTAGAACAAATGGCAACTGGAGTGATGCAAATGATCACGGTATAATTCTGCCATGCAGGCATAGGCTACTTTGTAGTTAACATTTACTTGCGAAGGTTTTGGGGAAAGCCATTCCTTCCCTACCAGAAGAAGGTTATCATTAGCATCATCGCTAACGGCTACACAAAGTGTAGACATACGCGCGCACCGCACACATGCACACAGACAGGGGCATTCCTGTGCCGTTTCAGAAAGTTCATGGAAATACGAATCACTGATGCATTTTGTTCATGTCTTATGATTGACTTGGGCAAATGAATGCGTTTTCTAACAAGTTGAATAGATTTAGTTGATTTCTTACTAAGTTCAATAAATGTTTGAATATTGTTGAATTTCGGTTTAATGTCTGGATTCCGTGATTCGGTCCGCAACGCCTATTTTATAGGGCCCTAGTCAATGAACTTGTCATAAATCAACATAGGATATGCCCTCTTCCCCCCCAACAAGACTCAAATATATATATATATATATTGGAAATGTAAGCAGGGGTTGAGCTTCTTCAGTTTGTGTCACAAAGTGGATACGTTTCTGTGTCCCTTTCAGAGTGAGTGACACATTGACTTTATATAGTGTACCAAGAGTTGTTCCCTCGCTTACGGCCATACCAGCCTGAATACGCCCGATCTCGTCCGATCTCGGAAGCTAAGCAGGGTCGGGCCTGGTTAGTACTTGGATGGGAGACCGCCTGGGAATACCAGGTGCTGTAAGCTTTTTGTCCCAGTAGAGCGTGCTCTTGTGTCATGGAGCAACTGCTTTTTATTTATCACCCTAATAATATCATGGATTGTTATTGGACTAAATGCAGTTTGTGTGCTGCCCTGCCCTGATCAAATCAAATCAAATAATGGACAGTGCGTTTCCCTCAAAATATAGGCAGTACATGCAGCCTTTGTTTTTAGTCTAGGAGACAGTCAATGTCTGTAGTCCATTAGGGCACTATACAATCCCTTCAATGTTTTGCCTGATTCCGTTAATTCCCAAGTTCCCTTTTCTCCGTTTAGATTTCCCCGTTGACCGTTTGTCCCTGTTTTGGCAGGTTTTCGCTCTCAAAAGTACACCTTTTTAATAGCAAAACAGCACAATTGGATGTTCTATGTCCACAACAATGTTTAAACCCTATCAGGTGACCATTTGTGAGGTCTGGGAAAAATGTAAGACATTTAGATGTTGGGGTGTAGTTACCCTTAAATGCAAGCATGCACCAGGAAGAGACCTTTGTTTGGTTAAGCGGTGTTGCTGTAGAACAAATGGCAACTGGAGTGATGCAAATGATCACGGTATAATTCTGCCAGGCAGGCATAGGCTACTTTGTAGTTAACATTTACTTGCGAAGGTTTTGGGGAAAGCCATTCCTTCCCTACCAGAAGAAGGTTATCATTAGCATCATCGCTAACGGCTACACAAAGTGTAGACATACGCGCGCACCGCACACATGCACACAGACAGGGGCATTCCTGTGCCGTTTCAGAAAGTTCATGGAAATACGAATCACTGATGCATTTTGTTCATGTCTTATGATTGACTTGGGCAAATGAATGCGTTTTCTAACAAGTTGAATAGATTTAGTTGATTTCTTACTAAGTTCAATAAATGTTTGAATATTGTTGAATTTCGGTTTAATGTCTGGATTCCGTGATTCGGTCCGCAACGCCTATTTTATAGGGCCCTAGTCAATGAACTTGTCATAAATCAACATAGGATATGCCCTCTTCCCCCCCAACAAGACTCAAATATATATATATATATATATTGGAAATGTAAGCAGGGGTTGAGCTTCTTCAGTTTGTGTCACAAAGTGGATACGTTTCTGTGTCCCTTTCAGAGTGAGTGACACATTGACTTTATATAGTGTACCAAGAGTTGTTCCCTCGCTTACGGCCATACCAGCCTGAATACGCCCGATCTCGTCCGATCTCGGAAGCTAAGCAGGGTCGGGCCTGGTTAGTACTTGGATGGGAGACCGCCTGGGAATACCAGGTGCTGTAAGCTTTTTGTCCCAGTAGAGCGTGCTCTTGTGTCATGGAGCAACTGCTTTTTATTTATCACCCTAATAATATCATGGATTGTTATTGGACTAAATGCAGTTTGTGTGCTGCCCTGCCCTGATCAAATCAAATCAAATAATGGACAGTGCGTTTCCCTCAAAATATAGGCAGTACATGCAGCCTTTGTTTTTAGTCTAGGAGACAGTCAATGTCTGTAGTCCATTAGGGCACTATACAATCCCTTCAATGTTTTGCCTGATTCCGTTAATTCCCAAGTTCCCTTTTCTCCGTTTAGATTTCCCCGTTGACCGTTTGTCCCTGTTTTGGCAGGTTTTCGCTCTCAAAAGTACACCTTTTTAATAGCAAAACAGCACAATTGGATGTTCTATGTCCACAACAATGTTTAAACCCTATCAGGTGACCATTTGTGAGGTCTGGGAAAAATGTAAGACATTTAGATGTTGGGGTGTAGTTACCCTTAAATGCAAGCATGCACCAGGAAGAGACCTTTGTTTGGTTAAGCGGTGTTGCTGTAGAACAAATGGCAACTGGAGTGATGCAAATGATCACGGTATAATTCTGCCATGCAGGCATAGGCTACTTTGTAGTTAACATTTACTTGCGAAGGTTTTGGGGAAAGCCATTCCTTCCCTACCAGAAGAAGGTTATCATTAGCATCATCGCTAACGGCTACACAAAGTGTAGACATACGCGCGCACCGCACACATGCACACAGACAGGGGCATTCCTGTGCCGTTTCAGAAAGTTCATGGAAATACGAATCACTGATGCATTTTGTTCATGTCTTATGATTGACTTGGGCAAATGAATGCGTTTTCTAACAAGTTGAATAGATTTAGTTGATTTCTTACTAAGTTCAATAAATGTTTGAATATTGTTGAATTTCGGTTTAATGTCTGGATTCCGTGATTCGGTCCGCAACGCCTATTTTATAGGGCCCTAGTCAATGAACTTGTCATAAATCAACATAGGATATGCCCTCTTCCCCCAACAAGACTCAAATATATATATATATATATTGGAAATGTAAGCAGGGGTTGAGCTTCTTCAGTTTGTGTCACAAAGTGGATACGTTTCTGTGTCCCTTTCAGAGTGAGTGACACATTGACTTTATATAGTGTACCAAGAGTTGTTCCCTCGCTTACGGCCATACCAGCCTGAATACGCCCTTTTCGGTAATTGAGAAGTGGAAACAGGTGCGGTGGTATTGGAGGAGAAGGAGAGGGAATTGGTTGCTGCGTTTTGAAATCTTTTTTGTTTGGTTATTTATGTGGAATTTGATTTTTGTTTTTGATTTATTAGTAGAGTTGTTTCTCCCCACAGCTTTTGCTGGGGGAAGGAAAGGAGGAAAATACAGATATAATTAGTTAATCGGACGGACAACAATAGATACAACGACCTACGCGATGGAACAGACAAAGAGTACTGGACATGGAGGAAAAGTTCCTGATGCACCATCATCGAGGGAAAAGTCCTACTGATAAGACTGGTGGCGGTGGATATCACTGGGGAAAAGAAATTAACGATGATGGAATTGCTGAGAGGGATAAAGGGGCGTGTGGAACGGTGATAGGGTGCAGATTTAAAGGTGATCGGAAGCAAGGAGATTACGATGTCCCATGTCCATGGGAAGGAGAGGTTAATGGATGGACTAAAAATCAAATCGTGCACGGTAATGGCGAGGGACATTTGTAGCGGATGAGCTGGTGGTGTCCTTTATGAATTTACCAGTGTATATTAGTGACGATACTATCGTGGCAAAATTGGAAGGATGGGGTGTGAAGGCGGTTTCTGGGATTAAGAGGAGATTATGGCCAGGAACAGAGATCGTGATGGCACAAGATTCTGTAAAGTTCGGTTTACAGACGTGGTGCGCGCTCACTACCATATTCTACCAAGTTTGAGACGTTGAGGGGACTGAGTACTTTCGAGTGATACATGACAGGCAAGTTAAAGTGTGCCGAATTTGTATTCAGTCCGGCCACGTAGTACGGGACTGTCCTGATTTTCTATGTCGGAGATGCGGAGCACAAGGGCACTATGCAAGAGAGTGCGTCGAGAGAGAGGAGAGACCATGTAATGGATGTGGGGAGAGAAGAATGCGCTGTAATGTGACTGGGCCAACAGATGGTGAAGACATGGAACAACAGGAGGAGGAGATGGAAGAAGAGAGTGGAGGGAGGGACGGATGGAGGACGGGGAAAAAGGAGACAAGGATGGTGGAGGAGGAGGAGATGGTGAATCTACTGCGACAGAGGGGGATGGAATTGGGGCAGCATGGATGTCGAATTCTAGATATTACTGCACAGATGGAAAGGAGTTTGTAAGGGGATGGGTGGAGAAGGAGGAGGAGGTGAGAGGAAACGGAAACATCGAAGGGAGGGAGAGAAGATATTGGAGGGGTTGTACGCCTACACTATTCCTGGAAAAGCATGGATGTGAAGGGGGAATCCGCGAAGAGGAAGGACTCTGAGAGTGAAGTGTCCGCGGGTGAAGTCCAAAGGGTGAGGGAAGAAGCAAAGGAAAGTAGGAAGAGCAAGATCAAGAAGAAGAAGAAAAGACTGGGTCTTGATGATGGGAAAAATCAACATACTTAATTGACTTATGGCGGGTAGTGTTGTATCTGTTAATATTAATGGACTAAGGAATATGGGAAAGTTAGAAACAGACAGTGAGTCTACTACAGGCTGATATTTTATGCTTCAAGAGACACACGGACTGACAGTATGAATGGATGGAGTAAGAAAGAGATGGATGGATTTGATTTATTATAACAATGGTGGGGAGAGGACGTGTGGGGTTGCTATATTAATTAAGAGGGATAGTGTACAGAATATCAGCAAGTGTATGCGGATAAAGAGGGTAGACTTTTGAGTGTTAAATTTGAATTTCTAAAGGCAATACACTTTATTGAATGTTTATGCACCTAATAATGAGAGTGACCGGAGAAGTATTTTTTTAAGGCACTTGAGCAACATTGTGTGGGTAACTGTATATTGGTTGGGGATTTTAACGTTAGATTGACAAAACTGGACACGTCAAGGATGGGAGTGGGTAGATGGGTAGAGGGGAAGAGGTAGAGGGGTAGATAGAGGGCTTAGGAGTGGGTAGAGGGGTAGAGGGGGATAGAATGGTGGGCTTGGGAGTGGGTGAGGGTAGAGGGGGGTAGAGGGGTAGAGGGGTGAGGCAGAGGGGTAGAGTAGATGAGCTTGGGAGTGAGTAGAGGGGTAAGAGAAGGTGTGGAGTAGAGGGGCTTGGGAGTGGGAAAGAGGTGCTAGAGGGGGAGGGAGTGGGGGAGGTGATAGAGGGGCTTGGGAGTGGGAAGAGGGGTAGAGGGGTTAGAGGGGGGAGAGGGGTAGAGGAAGAGGGGAGACAGGGGGCTTGGGAGGTCGGTAGAGGGTTAGAGGGGTAGAGGGGGAGAGGGTAGAGGGTGATAGAGGTGCTTGGGAGTGGGTAGAGGGGTAGAGGGGTAGGAGGGTGTAGAGGGGTAGAGGAGAGTAGAGGTTGGGCTTGGGAGTGGGTGTAGAGGGGTAGATAGAGGGGCTTGGGAGTGGGTAGAGGGTAGAGGTGGGGTAGATGGGGTAGGGGGAGGGAGGTAGATAGGGGCTTAGGAGTGGTAGAGGTTAGAGGGGTGTAGAGTGTAGAGGGTAGAGGGTAGATAGAGGGTAGAGGGGTAAAGTAGGGAAAAGAGGGGAGAGGGGTAGAGAGGTAGAGAGTAGAAAAAGAGGGGGAGAGGGGTGCAGAGGGGTAGAGGGGTAGAGGGGGAGATAGAGGAGCTTGGGAGTGGGAAGAGAGGGGGAGGGGTGAGATAGAGGGGGAGAGGGGTAGAGAGGTAGATAGAGGGAGAGAGGGGGAAGGAGAGTAGAGGTAGGGGGGAGTAGAGGGGTGGGTAGAGGGTAGAGGGTAGAGGGGTAGAGGGAGTGATAGAGGTTAGAGGGTAGAGAGGTAAAAAGAGGGGGAGAGGGGTAGAGAGGTAGATAGAGGGGTAGAGGGTAGATGAGGGGGAGAGGGAGAGGGTGGTAGAGGTAGATAGAGGGGAGAGGGTAGAGAGGAGATAGGAGGGGCAGTGGGGGAGAGAGGTAGATAGAAGGGGAGAGGGGGTTAGAGGGGGAGATAGAGGGGCTTGAGTAGGTAGAGGGCAGAGGGTAGATAGAGGGGAGGTTGAGGGGTAGAGGCAGAAAGAGGGGAGAGGGTAGAGGGTAGAGAGGTAGAGAAAGAGGGGAGAGGTAGGAGAGGTAGATAGAGGGGTAGAGGGTAGAGAGGTAGATAGAGGGGGAGAGGATAGAGAGGAGAGGGGTAGAGGGGTAGATAGAGGGGAGAGGGGTAGAGAGGTAGATAGAGGGGGACCTCTATACCAGGCGGTGTCAGAGGAATGCCCTCAAAATTGTCAAAGACTCAGCCACCCTAGTCATAGACTGTTCTCTCTCTGCTACCGCACGCCAGCTACCGAGCGCCAAGTCTAGGGTCCAAAAGGCTTCTCAACAGCTTCTACCCCCAAGCCATAAGACTCCTGAACAGCTAATCATGGCTACCCGGACTATTTGCACTGCCCCACACCCCTCTCCCCACCCCTCTTTTTTGCTGCTGCTACTCTGTTTATTATCTATGCATAGTAGCTCTACCCACATGTACATATTACCTCAATTACTCACTAACCTGTGCCCCGCACATTGACTTCTGTACCGTGGCACATGTGGCAACTACAATTTGATTTGGATTTGATCAATGAACGTTTTAACATCTTGAAGAACAATCTGGCCTTAATGGCAGTGTACTCTTATAATCTCCACCTGGCACAGACAGAAGAGGACTGGCCACCCCTCAGAGGTACTAGAGGGAAACGTCTGTGGGGGTATTCCACTCCCCGTGAGTCCATTCTCCCAACGCCAAATGAAATTAATCTAGGATTCTTGAGTGAGGAGAGAGTCATGCCAGAAGAGAAGAGAAGAGAAGAGAAGAGAAGAGAAGAGAAGAGAAGAGAAGAGAAGAGAAGAAAGAGAAGAGAAGAGAAGAGAAGAGAAGAGAAGAGAAGAGAAGAGAAGAAGAGAAGAGGGAAAGAGAAGAGAAGAGAAGAGAAGAAGAAAGAGAAGAGTAGAAGAGAAGAGAAGAGAAGAGAAGAGAAGAGAGAAGAGAAGAGAAGAGGAGAGAGAGGAGAGGAGAGGAGAGGGAGAGGAGAGAGAGAGAGGAGAGAGAGGAGAGAGAGGGAGAGAGGAGAGGAGAGAGGAGAGGAGGAGAGGGAGAGGAGAGGAGAGGCTATGGGGTTTTGTGGTTTGTTTCGGCTCTCCACGCGCGCTGTCAAAAACACATTTTAACAGCTTCCTCTCCCTTCTTCCTCCCTCCCTCCTCCCTCCCTCCCTCCCTCCTCTCGCCATCCTACCTCCCTCCCTCACAAAGAGATGGACTGGCCAAAATATTCAGTACACACACACAGTGAGAAGTTGTTAATGTGTTTACTGTCACTACAAAGAAATGTCCGGGTCAACTCTGACCCTTCATATTAGTTCTGAGGGAATATTCCTTCTAATATGGGGAGCCATAGTAATTGCTAGTTAGTGTCAATATCAAACCTAATCCACGGTGTGTTGAAGAGAATACGATACAGAATGAAAGTAGCAAGGGCTATAATGTTTCTTGCTATTAAAGCATTGATAATGTTTTGATCTGACATTAAATGAATGATACTGAACTCATTATGAGAAGGCCAAGGCCTGAGCGCATCATGTTCCTCTGATTGATTTCTCATTGGCAGCGCAGCTTACTGTGGATGTAAGAGGATGTAATTGAGTGACTAATGCTGGCACGTCCCCAAATGCCACTCTATTGCCACCTATTCACTATATAGTGCACTACTTTTTGACCAGAGCCCTGGTCTAAAGTAGTGCACTTATATAGGGAATAGGGTACCATTTGGGACACAAACACTGACCTACCATCAAATAAGCCCAGGAAATCCCTCCAATTCCTCTGCATTCTTTTGGCTTTGGCTTTTAAAGTAAGACAAAGAGAAGCAGCTTTAAAGGCGTTATCTAGGCCTGCTGCCAAGTTGCAGTGTTTCTCAGCTCCGTCAGTGTCATCATCCCTGCTATCTCTCTTTCTCTTCCTGTCTCCAGCACTTCCTCATTTCTGAACTGTCATTTAATAGAAGACAGAAAAATAAACAAACACGTCCTCCATATTTTCAGAGAGACATCATGAGACACCACCTCTGCAGTTAGGGGTGGGGCGACAACTGCTCAAGTCAATTATATTTCTTTCTGCGTCGCATCCCAAATTGTTCCCTACTCCCATATAGTGCACTACTACACTACTAACCCTGGGCTCTGGGTCAAAAGCAGTGCACTACATAGGAATAGGGGTGCCATTGTGGGACGTATCCTATAGAAGAGCCAGTCTAAACTCTTCTCCATTCCTCCCCCCTCCATTCCTCCCTCATCCCTCCTCTCCCCTCCTCCCCCCCCCTCATTCCCCTCCATCCTCCCCTCCCTTTCCCATCCCCCTCCCTACATCCATCCATCCATCCATCCATCCATCCCTCCATTCCTCCCCCCCTCCATTCCTCCTCCATTCCTCCCTCCATCCCTCCATTCCACTCATCCCTCCATTCATCTCCATCCCCATTCCTCCCTCCATTCCTCACCCATCCCTCCATTCATCCCTCCATCCCTCCTTCCCCCTCCATCCCCCCATCCCTCCATTCCTCCCTCCTCCATCCATCCCTCCCCTTCCCCCCACCCCTCCCTCCTCTCCCCCTCCTCCCCCCCCATTCATCCCTCCATTCATCCCTCCCCTCCATCCCCGTTCCTCCCTCCATCATCCTCCATCCATCCCTCCATCCATCCCCCCCCCCTCCCAAGTTCTATAAGTTGGTGTTCAGCCGTCAGGTAAGTTCTATAAGTTATGATCAGCCGTCAGGTAAGTTCTATAAGTTCTGTTCAGCCGTCAGGTTAGTTCTCTAAGTTCTGTTCAGCCGTCAGGTAAGTTCTATAAGTTCTGTTCAGCCGTCAGGTAAGTTCTATAAGTTCTGTTCAGCCGTCAGGTAAGTTCTATAAGTTCTGTTCAGCTGTCAGGTAAGTTCTATAAGTTCTGTTCAGCCGTCAGGTAAGTTCTATCAGTTCTGTTCAGCCGTCAGGTTAGTTCTCTAAGTTCTGTTCAGCCGTCAGGTAAGTTCTATAAGTTCTGTTCAGCCGTCAGGTAAGTTCTATAAGTTCTGTTCAGCCGTCAGGTAAGTTCTATAAGTTCTGTTCAGTTTGCTTTTCCAACAGACACTGGGAGACAAATTCACCTTTCAGCAGGACAATAACCTAAAACACAAGGCCAAATATACACTGGAGTTGCTTACCAAGACGACGTTGAATGTCCCTGAGTGGCCTAGTTACAGTTTTGACATAAATCGGCTTGAAAATCTATGGCAAGACTTGAAAATGGCTGTCTAGCCGTGATCAACAACCAACTTGACAGAGCTTGAATAATTTTAAAAAAAGTATAATGTACAAATATTGTCCAATCCAGGTGTACAACACTCTTAGAGCCTTGCCCAGAAAGACTCACAGCTGTAATCGCTTCCAAAATGTGCTTCTGCAAAGTATTGACTCAGTGGTGTGAATACTTAAGTAAATGAGATTTCTGTATTTCATTGTTAATAAATGTGCAAACATCCCCCCCCCCCCAAAAAAAAAAAATATATATAACTTTGTCATTATGGGATAGTAACTGTAGATGGGGTGATTAATAAATAATAATATTTAATATATTTTCAATTCAGCTGTAACACAACACAATGTAGAATAAGTCAAGGGGGTATGAATACTTTTTGAAGGCGCTGTACCTGTGCGATGCAGCGTAGATGTAAACGGATCCTTGTATGAATGTTTAGAAGGAATAACTCACGTGAACACACGTGACAATCCATCCCCATTATCTAACATGTATTATCACACCTCTGTGGTCTGTTCTGCATTTAATAATAATATGCCATTTAGCAGACGCTTTTATCCAAAGCAACTCACAGTCATGTGTGCATACATTTTTTTACGTATGTGCGGTCCCGGGGATCGAACCCACTACCCTGGCGTTACAAGCGCCATGCTCTACCAATTGAGCTACAGAGCATTTCAACACATTGTTGATTTTTATTTAACTTAACCTTTTTTTATCCAGGGTAGTCTCATCGAGATAGAATCTATTTTTTTGCCATTGCGATAATGAGGGGGATTCAGTCTAATTGTAATCTTCCCAGGTGCGGAGGAGGGGTGAGCGATCCTCACGCTAGTCCCATCGTTCACGTCTGAGTGTCTTGTTTATCACAATGGGTGATGGGGTAATATTTCATCACTCTCTCATTCTACGGGAGGGGGAAATGATAGGACCACGTCCCAAGGCACCCCCTATTCCCTATGTAGTGCACTACTTTTGGACCTGGGTTCCACAGCTGCTCTGGTCTAAAGTAGTGCACTATAAAGGGAATAGGGGGTGTTTTTTTCCAGACCCAGGCTAGATGATTAGAGTGTCATTAGGACTCCCATGCTTTACCTTGTTTTAATTTCTAAACTTTCACCAGGATTGGATGCGCACGTGCACGTGCGTGTGTGCACGTGTCTACGTTGTCCAAGTAAACTATTATTTAAAAAATGAAACTACGGTGTTACATAGAAAAATGAACACTGAAAATATATTACTTTTGACCATTCGTTCCCCGTTTCTACAATCCCAGTCCCATCGGTCAGAATTAGATTGTAGTGTTTGTATTGCAATAACAGAAGCCCTATGTCCCTCCTCGCTCCTCCTCTCTCGTCCTGTGTGTTCTCAGCTCTGGCTAGAAGAACATGCTGTTCTCAATGAGCTTTTCTTTCTTTTCATCAAGGCTGCTTGCGTCAGCTTCTATTCAGACGCTCCAGATTGTGAGGCCCACCTTCGAAGCATTCTGCCATTGAGGAGTAATTGTACAGCGCTGTGGAGACTGTGAACTTTTGTCATCATTTGGCATTCTCTCTGACTCCTGGACAACAATCCCCCATTATGCCTAGTGAACAGTATTCTGAACTCTACACTGTTCAGGTCAAGGGAGAAAGTAGAGAACTGATGAAAGCATGTGAAAGCATCTGTTTGCTTTATCTTGCTCTACCACAATTGTGCACTATGGACTTTTTGATCTATGGACTTTTTTGCTCTACGGACTTTTTGCACACTGGACTTTTTTGAGGGAGAGAGGAGAGGATAGAGGGAAGGAGGAAGGAAGAAGTACGGTAGAGGAGACAGAAAGATAGAGAGTGAGGAGAGAAGGCAGAAAGGTAAAGGGGAGAGAGAGGAGGGAGAGCAAGGTAGAGGGGAGAGGTGAGGAGACAGAAACGTAGAGGGAGAGAGGAGAGGAGTCAGAAAGCTAGAGGGAGGAGAGGAGACAGAAAGGTAGAGGTTAGAGGAGAGGAGACAGAAAGGTAGAGGGGGAGAGGAGAGGAGAGAGACAGAAAGGTAGAGGGGGAGAGGAGAGGAGACAGAAAAGTAGATGGGGAAAAGGTGACAGAAAGGTAGAGAGGGAGAGGAGAGGAGACAGGAAGTGAGGGGAGGGAGAAGGTAGAGGAGAGAGGAGAGGGGAGGAGGGAGGAGGAGGAGGAGAGGAGAGGGAGAGGAAGAGAGGGAGGGAGAGAGGAGAGAGAGAGGAGAGGAGGAGAGGAGACAGAAAGGTAGAGGGGAGAGGAAAGGAGACAGAAAGGTAGAGGGGGAGAGGAGGAGAGGAGAGGAGACAGAAAGGTAGAGGGGGAGGGAGAGAGAGACAGAAAAGTAGAGGGGGGAGAGGAGAGGAGACAGAAAGGTAGAGGGGGAGAGGAGAGGAGACAGAAATGTAGAGGGGAGAGGAGAGGAGACAGAAAGGTAGAGGGGAGAGGAGAGGGAGACAGAAAGGTAGAGGGGGAGAGGAGAGGAGACAGGAAGTTAGAGGGGAGAAGGGAGAGGAGACAGAAAGGTAGAGGGGGAGAGGAGAGGAGACAGAAAGGTAGAGGAGAGAGGAGAGGAGACAGAATGTAGAGGGGGAGAGGAGACAGAAAATGTAGAGGGGGAGAGGAGAGGGAGACAGGGAAGTTAGAGGGGGAGAGGAGAGGAGACAGAAAGGTAGAGGGGAGAGGAGAGGAGACAGGAAAGGTAGAGGGGGAGGAGAGGAGACAGAAAGGTAGAGGGGGAGAGGGAGAGAGACAGGAAGTTAGAGGGGGAGAGAGGAGGAGACAGAGAAGGGTAGAGGGGGAGAGGAAAGGAGACAGAAAGGTAGAGGGGGAGAGGAGACAGAAAGGTAGAGGGGGAGAGGAGAGGAGACAGAAAGGTAGAGGGAGAGAGGAGAGGGACAGAAAGGGAGAGAGGAGAGGAGAGGAGACAGAAAGGTAGAGGAGAGGAAAGGAGACAGAAAGAGTAGAGGGGGAGAGGAGAGGAGACAGAAAGGTAGAGGGAGAGAGGAGAGGAGACAGAAAGGGAGAGAGGAGGGAGAGGAGAGGAGACAGAAAGGTAGAGGGGAGAGGAAGGAGACAGAAAGGTAGAGGGGGAGAGGGGAGGAGAGGAGAGGAGACAGAAAGGTAGAGGGGGAGGAGAGGGAGACAGAAAGGTAGAGGGGGAGAGGAGAGAAGACAGAAAGGTAGAGGGGAGAGGAAAGGAGACAGAAAGGTAGAGGGGGAGAGGAGGAGAGAGAGGAGACAGAAAGGTAGAGGGGGAGGGAGAGGAGACATAAAGGTAGAGGAGGAGAGGAGAGAGACAGAAAGGTAGAGGGGGAGAGGAGAGGAGACAGAAAGGTAGAGGGAGGATGAGAGGAGACAGAAAAGGTAGAGGGGGGAGAGGAGGAGACAGGAAGTTAGAGGGGGAGGAGGAGAGGAGACAGAAAGGTGGAGGGGGAGAGGAAAGGAGAAAGAAAGGTAGAGGGGGAGAGGAGAGGAGAGGAGAAAGAAAGGTAGAGGGGGAGAGGAGAGGAGACAGAAAAGGTAGAGGGAGAGAGGAGAGGAGACAGAAAAGGTAGAGGGGGAGAGGAGGAGGAGACAGAAAGGGGAGAGAGGAGAGGAGAGAGGAGACAAGAAAGGTAGAGGGGGAGAGGGAGAGGAGACAGAAAGGTAGAGGGGGAGAGGAGAGGAGACAGAACGGTAGAGGGGGAGAGGAGGAGACAGAAAGGTAGGGGGGAGAGGAGAGGAGACAGAAAGGTAGAGGGGGAGAGGAGAGGAGACAGAAAGGTAGAGGGGGAGGAAAAGGAGGAGTGGTTCCCCAGTTATCCCACGTCTCTCTCTCTCTCTCTGCTACAGAGGAGACGTTCCCTCAGGACAACAGACAGCTACAGGAAGAGGCTCCATAACCAACCGCAGAACTACACTACTTTCTACAGGCTGCTGCAGGAAGAGGCTCCATAACCAACCGACAGTCCATTTTTACGCAGAACTACACTACTGTCTACAGGCTGCTGCAGGAAGAGGCTCCATAACCAACCGACAGTCCATTTTTACGCAGAACTACACTACTGTCTACAGGCTGCTGCAGGATTTATGAAAGGAAATCACATTCCATTCAACTCCAAAACACCTGAATAGGCTCACGTTCTAAAAAAGATGACCTGCTTCCCCTTTAATAGTCACGAGTCCCGTATCGTGGGGAAATGGAACATAAAGTAAACCCCCCACACACAGGAGACGCCATTTTATCTCATTTGTACAAAGAGATTTGTTTCTTCCTCTCTCTTCCTCAAGAAATGTTCTGCTATAAAAGGTTGTTGTTCAGAGTTTCCACTGATGTTTGCACAGCGACACGTTTGTTTCACTATGAAAGAAGGAGAAGAGATGAGGTTTGCTTGGAATTGAAAACTGTCAATTTCTGTCCTTATTGTTCAGAAGCCCGCAGTGCTTCTCTCTCTCTTGTGAGCCTGCCAGAGTGCCCTCGGACACCACATCTCACTCTAACACACACACACACACACACACACACACTCACACACACACACACACAAGCCATCACTCTAGCAATGTTTGTGACTGTGATCTATTCCTCAATGGGTTGGGTTAGGGATGAATTTTGGAGAGGAGCTATTAAGGAGTGTGTGTGTGTGTGTGTGATTAGTGTGTGCATAGCGTTGTGTGTGTGTGTGTGTGTGTGTGTGTGTGTGTGTGTGTGTGTGTGTGTGTGTGTGTGTGTGTGTGTGTGACTGAGTGGTGTAGTCTAGGCTCGGAGAGACAGGAGCCACATCCCTAAAAGTGTTTTTATTAAAGAGCTATCTCTCTATGATGATGTCAGCAGAGGCCAGAGAGATGGAGGACCCTCTCTTTCACCAGCAGGCTTTTTATTTTCTTCAGTCTCTTCACCTGAGTAAGTGCAATGTGGAAAGTCCCCATCTCGTGTGTGTGTGTGTCTGTTTCTGTGTGTGTGTGTGTGTGTGTGTGTGTGTGTGTGTGTGTGTGTCTCGCAAGTGTTAGATCGAGAGAGAGAGAGAGAGAGAGAGAGAGAGAGAGAGAGAGAGAGAGAGAGAGAGAGAGAGAGAGAAGAGAGAATAGCAAGAGAAAGAGAGGGAGACAGGGAACTAGTCC
>NW_025535871.1:0-77713 GCF_020615455.1 Coregonus clupeaformis | reverse complement strand
ATTACAACTATTTGGGATAATCAATCCTTAATTTTTCTGATCTCCTAAATAAAGCTCCTAAATTTTTTTATTGTTTTATCTTTTATTTCGCTTTCTTTAACCTTAAGTTACGTTCTCATTTACAACTGCGACCTGCCAAATAAAGCAAAGCAGTCCGAATAACAACAAACGAGTAACATATGGGGTAAAAAACATAAATTCAAAATTACAACAAATTTTCGTGTTGCAAAATGTGGCAAGTTATGGAGTAAGCAATAAATAGCTATGTCAAAATAATACTATTAGTATTAAGCACTGGAGTGCTAGATGTTCAAGAGAGTGTATGTGCAAATAGAGATACTGGGGTGCAAAGCAAAATATACAATATAGGGATGAGGTAGTTGGGTGGGCTATTTCGATGTGTGTACGGTGCAGTGATCGTGTAAGGTGCTCTACACTGATCTTAATAGTGAGAGAGATAAAGTCTCCAGCTTCAGAATTTTGCAATTCGTTCCAGTCATTGGCAGCAGAGAACTGAAGGAATGGCCGCAAAGAGTGTTCTTTGGAATGACCAGTGAATATCTGCTGACTAGGTGGGTGCTGCTATTGACCAATGCTAAATATTTTCTAATTGATTTTATGCCTGGAGCCAGTGGGTTTGACGACGAACATGTAGTGAGACCATCAACAAGAGCTACAGGTCACAGTGAACAGTAGCGTGTGGGCTTTGGAAAAGCAATGGCACTGTAATAACTACATCCAATTTGCTGAGTAGAGGTGTTGGAGCTATTTTGTAATACATCGAAATCAAATTAATTCTTCGAAGGGCATGTTTGGCAGCATGAGTGAAGGGGCTTTGTTGCGAAATGGAAGCCTTGATTCTAATTAACTTTGGATTGGAGATTCTTTTGTAGTCTGAAGGGGGGTTTACAGTCTAACCAGACACTAGTATTTGTAGTTTTCCACATACTCTAGGTCAACCGTCAATTTATTCTTCGGTGGGGGTCTTCATTAAACATGCATTTATTTTCTGTTACTTCTACTGGGAGTGTTGTATGTCATTGAGCTCGTTTGGGGTTTGTTAACACAGTGTCCAATGAGGGGGCCAATTTAAAAATGGTGTCGTCTCTCTAGAGGGTGATCTCAGAGTCACCAGCAGCAGACACATCATTATTCCGAGGTGTCGCCATGTCACCCCCAGAGACTCCATTCCAAACCAGGCCCTCCGATTTACACACTAATCTATTGAAGTGTTGGTGAGCCAGGCGAGGCAGTCATTTGAGAAACCAAGCTATTTTCTCCCATAGAATGGTGTTCATCCCTTGGCCAGGTCGATAAGCGGCTGCCCAGTACTGTCTTTATCAATCGGGTTATAATACTCGTTTAACTTGAGCATGCTGAGTCACCCATACCAGCTCAATTGCATGCGGGGTACGTTGAAATGTTCGTGATCTGTTTTTAACTTGGCTTTCCAATACTTTAAGGCAGGGCAGGATGGATATAGGTCTGTAGCAGGTTTGGATCTCGAGTGTCACCCCCCTTTGCTGATACTTGCTCCCCATCTCTGATCTCACTTATGAATTGACGTTATGGTTGATTCCTACAATTTCGAGCTAGTTTTAGAAAGATCAGATTGTCTAGCCCAGCTGATTTGTAGGGGTCCAGATTTTTGCAGCTCTTTCCAAGCTCTGCTGTCTGAATTTGTGTGAGGGGAGGAAGCGGGGGGCATGGGCAAGTTTCCGCGGGGGGTGCGAGCTGGTGGCAGGGTATTGGTTGTCAGGTGGGACATGGCCACTGTAGCAAAATGCTTGTTAAAATTCTCGATTATTGTAGATTTATGTCGTGTGATAGTGTTTCCCTAGCCTCAGTGCAGTGGGCAACTGGGAGGAAGTGCTCTTATTCTCCATGACTTTACAATTGTTTCCAAGACACTTTTTGGAGTTATTACTACAGGATGCAAATTTCTGTTTGAAAAAGTTTGCCCCTTTGCTTTCCTATCTTTTATATTTCCTAACTTCCCTGAAAGAGTTGCATATCGGCTATTTATGCTAATGCAGTACACCACGATGTTTTTTGTGCTGTCAACAGTCAAGTCTGAGGAGCCGGCTATATGTTCTTAGTTCTTATTTTTTTGAATGGGGCATGTTTCATTTAAGATTGAGAGGGTTACTTTTAAACAACCCAGGCATCCTCTACTGACGAATGAGATCTATATCCATCCAGGATGCCTGGCCAGGTCAATTAGGAACCTCTCACTAAGTGTTTTAGAGGAGCGTTTGACAGTGATAGCGAGGGTGGTGCGATTTTGACCGTGGGGACCCGTTCCGGACGCAGGCAATAAGGCAGTGATCGCTGAGATCCTGGTTGAAGACAGCTGAGGTGTATTTAGAGGGTATGTTAGTCAGGATGATATCTATGAGGGTACCCATATTTACGGATTTAGGGTTGTACCTGGTAGGTTTCGTTGATAATTTTCGTGAGGTTGAGGGCACTCTAGTTTGGGATTGTAGGATGGCCGGGTATTAAAAGCATATCCCAATTTAGGTCACCAAGCAGTGCGAACTCTGAGGATAAATGGGGGGCAATCAATTCACATATGGTGTCCAGGGCACATCTGGGGGCTGAGGGGGTCTGTAGCAAGCTGGGCAACAGTGAGAGACTTATTTCTGGAAAGGTGGATTTTTAGGGAAGTAGAAGCTCAAACTGTTTGAGCACAAGACCTGGATAGTATGATATCTGCAGAGCTCTATCTCTACAGTAGATTGCAACTCCGACCCCCTTTGGCAGTTCTATCTAGACGGAAAATGTTATAGTTGGGGATGGAAATTTCAGAATTTTTGGTGGCCTTCCTGAGCCAGGATTCAGACACTGCTAGAACACTCAGGGTTGAGCGAAGTGTGCAACGCAGTGAATAACTCAAACTTAGGAAGTAGACTTCCGATGTTTACGTGCAGAAACCAAGACTTTGCGATTACAGAAGTCAGCAAATGATAGCGCCTGGGGGAGTAGGAGTGATACTGAGGGCTGCAGGGCCTGGGTTAGCCTCTACATCACCAGAGGAACAGAGGAGGCACTAGAATAAGGATCCGGCTAAAGGCTTTAGAACTGGTCTTCTAGTCCGTCGGGTACATAGAATAAAGGGGGCAGATTTCCGGGTGTTGTAGGAACAGATTCAGGGCATTATGTACAGACAAGGATATGGAAGGATATGAGTAAGTGGGGGTAAACCTCGTTGGGTAACAATGAAAGAGATAGTATCACTAGAGGCACCAATTGAGTGTCTCTGCGTGTTATGGGGGGGTGGGACAAAGGAGCTATCTAAGGCAGGTTTAGCTGGGCTGGGGGATCTACAGTGAAATAGTACAATTAGGAAATAAACCAAACAACAATGAAGCTAACCATGTTTGGGCTGAGGCTAACATAAACAGGATGTAGTACCGTAAAAGGAACAGTACCAGCAGACATCAGCTGTATAGCTGAGCATTATCAAGGTCCGGTGAACAGCAATAGGATAGTTCGGAGGCTGCTAAAGCACTAGCAGGTAAGAGGCCGGCTACGTGTGCTAGCGGCCGGGGCTAGCAGATGGAATCTTCGTGGTGCGTCGTCATACCACATCAGACGATTTTCGGCAGGCCAGTCGTGTAGGATCGGCGGGCTCCGTGTCAACACTAGGTGGTCCCATCCGGTTGACAGAGAGGTAGATAGCCGGGAGATGGGCCTAAAGCTCAGGATGATTAGCCAGACAACAGCGTCCATTTAGTTGAAGCTAGCTGGTAGCGATGAATCCGGAGTTAAAGGTCCAGTGATTCAGTGATTCCGGCAGAAAAACTGATATGTTCTGGGTCGATAACGCGCTGTGCAGACTGGCGAATATCCAGTGATTAATATCCAGTGATTAAATTAATCCGCAGAAAAAAAAATCCAATGTTCTGGGTGAAATACCCTTAACTGTGGCTAATGCTTAAGTAGCTAGTTAGCTGGCTAGCTAGTTTCAACTGGAGATTCTATATAAAGGTAAGTCAATAATAGAATCCGTTCCACATTGAGTGAGGCGGGTTGCAGGAAAGTATATTTTGTAGAAGGATGAAAAGTCTGATAGGGAAATATGTACGAAAAATACAAAAAAACAGGGTATTTACAGGCTATTTACAGACACACGACAAAAACAGAACTGCACTACTTCGCCATCTTGGAATAAATAAAAAGGGCCCGGAGATAACCTATGGAATCTACAACTTTGTCTAACTAGCGTGAGTCTGTATGGCTCTCTCTCTCTCTCCCCCCCGTGTAAAACTCAACAGCCTCTGTCCATCGCACTGCTGCAAGCAAGCGGCACTTAAGACAACTATCTGGATATCCGGAAAAAACTTCATGAGTGGAATTCTCTTCAGGGTAAAAATGAAAATATCTTACCAACTCTTGCTTGATTGTTTGGGGTTTATTCCTTGTGTGACCAAGTACGCTTTAAAACAACAAAACAAGAATTATACTAATTTAGCATGGGGAGTGTTGTGGTGACAGTCATGTAATCATCTTTACATATTTTTTTTTCAAGCAGACTAGATAGAATTTTACAACATTAACCTGGCTTTGCGTGCAGACAAATATAGCACACTTACTCCAGAAAAGAGAGTTGAGGCTATATGCAGACGTCAGGTCCAGCTTGGCTTGTTCCAGAGGATCCAGCTATCAAGAAAGCAAGAGACACATTGAGAGGGTTCGTTTTCGCTCGCCCAGTTCGACAGGTAGGCAGAGTTTGCACCAGGTTAAAAGTGACTGCATTTGTTTTGTAACCAGGCTGCCCCCCCCGTTGGTGTGAGCTGGGATGTAGCCTAGGTAAAGCACGTGGAGTAATGCGTTAGTGTTCCCTGTTTCCAAATGGGCTTTATCTTCCTTCCCAAGGAAAACTAGTTTAAGAATTCAAACATATATATATATATATATATATATATATATATATATATATTTTACAGAAAATACATGTTGTAGCCCGTTTCTGAAGCATGCATCGTGCTTCCTTATTGACAATATGACCGGCTCGTAATTACTGTTCGATTTGAGCAGGGCGCTCCGCCTTCCGGCGGTTTTGGGTCAGGCCCTAGCTCTGTACACCCCGGTTCAGTGTAATCAAACCTCCCGGGACAGCAGAGGCCTTAATATTACCCTTCTGTTGACTGACTCAGAGTGACACTCCCAATAATCAGGGGTGTATTCATTACGCCGATTCTGTTGCAAAACGTTTTGTCTGTTGCAAAAAACGCTTTGCGACAGAAACCGTTTACTCCAAACGGAAAACGAAAACGAGAGTTTCTATTGGGCAAATTCAGGTAGGTCCCTCCCAGTTTCGTTTGCTCTGTCTGGTTCATAAACTGTAAACGGTTTCCGTTGCAAGACATAATGAATACACCCCAACACTTCAGATAACACTCAATACCAAGGCGCAGCGGTCTAAGGCACTGCATCTCAGTGCTTGGCGCGTCACTACAGACCCCCTGGTTCGATTCCAGGCTGTATCACAACCGGCCGTGATTGGGAGTACCATAGGGAGGCGCACAATTGGCCCAGCGTCGTCCGGGTTTGGCCGGTGTAGGCCGTCATTGTAAATAAGAATTTGTTCTTAACTGACTTGCCTAGTTAAATAAAGGTTAAATACAAAAATACAAAATACAAAAATTCTACCCTGTCTGTCACCGACTGGCTGATCACTACTTACCCGTTGTACCAGCTCATTTCTTGGCATAGATATGATGGTCTGCACCATGTTGTTGACAGCATCGACTGATGACTCAAACCCAGTGGCGGCTCCTGAAAAAATTCTCAGGGGGGGCAATTTTTCTGATGATTTAGGTGACCTACACACATTTAAAAAAAGATATGTCCAGCAACAACATGAAGACAGGGGCAGCATATAAGTCAATACCAGAAGCATTTATTGACTGATCTCAAAAGTGTTGGCTTACAAAAGCAAAATAAGTTACCACAGTAAAAAATAATCAAGGGTGTTCTTTCACATTCCTCAACACTGCATAAACAATATGCATTTCCATAAACAAATGAAATATCAGCTGAAAATACAGCATCTTGGTATTTGTTCAGATTGCAGGATCAACAAGAGCTTTTACCACATTTACAACATTTCAATGGTAGTGCAGCCAAATAATGTTTAAGAGTAAAAGAGAAATCCACACTTACATAATAAATAGTAACAGCATGGCAATAACAAGTAGACAAATTGTTGAGAGAAGTGGATCAGTGTTGCCAAGTCCGCTTATTATAAGCGACTTTGGGCTTGTTTTTCTGTAAAGTCGCTTACAAATATTGGTAGTCGCGGGTTTTTTTTGGGCTTGTTTCTAAAGTGTAGTTGCTTATTTGGGCTTGTTCCCAGCTCCATAGTAAGTTGTCAAGCAGTCTTGCCTGTTCCCTCTGTCCCTCCCCTTTCCCCACACACACAGGAGACAGCAGAGTTTTTTTCCCACCCACATCCTGCTTCTAATTGGCTCTGACCCAGATGGCAACGAGTACTAGCCAATCAGAGGCAGAGCAGGTCAATCTGTTATTTTCTGTTTAGGAAAACGTCAGTGAGTGACGTTTAAATGAAAATACGTGCAAGTCGCAACTGATGGTGAGTAACTGGACTGTAGGAGAGTTTTTGGAGGAACAAATGCCCGGGGCAAAGTGGGCGAAATACGGGAAGAAATATAACAAAGACTGGGAGAAAGAGAAAAAAGTAAAAGAATGGATTCAACCCGTCGCGGGTTAATTTCTCCTGTTAATGGGTTATAGTTATTTAAAAATGGGATCTTCTGCAGTCCCTGCAATAATAAATAAAGAATATGTGAATTCAGGATGATATTTATTTGTGTGTGCAAATTTTTTATTATCAGAAGTTACTGTGTAATATAATGTACTTGGTACATCAGTCTATATTTGATATCCCATCAGTTTTCTAATGTAAAATAATGTTAAAAAGGTGGTTTAACTCCTTATTGTAGTCATTGTCCTGAAGCTCAGGGGGGAGAAAAATAAATAAACTACCGTGTGTACAGTTTTGCAAAACTGCGCACAGTTGACTAATCTGTCCACATGGATGTAAAATTGACAATCTGTACCCACGGATTGTAAAAACGTGCACAGTTGATTTCTCTCTTCCCAGAACCTAGTGGGGCTCCGTAGAAAAAGTTGCTTGTTTTGGGCTTTTTTTTTTTTCACAGGCCTGGTTGCTTCTTTGTCTCGCGAGATCTGGAAACACTGAAGTGGATCTTTACACCTACATTCTGTGGAATGTAGGATATGACCAAAGTGCTACTTAATAAAAGCAGAGTAACGTTGTCCCAAATAGGGGAATGAACAAGTGAGGCTTGACCTAGTGTGGTCTGGGCATCTTGGCTTTACACATCGAAGACCAAACCAGAATGATGGAGGTGCTGCTAAGTTTAACTAAAGAATTCTGATATACACATTACTTGCTTCAAAAAGGCCTCATGGTTGAATTGGAAATATGTGCACCTGAGCATAATTCACAACAAGCAAGCAGGAGCTTTTGATAGAGGCTACTGAAAACATTGATGCATGTTATTGGTAATAAGAAATTTTTATAGACTTCCATATTCTGCCCTCTTGTATAGATTTGTGAAAATGAACAGTGATAGACATTTTGCCTGAAAACAGAATTTGAAAATAATTTCTAGAAAAGGTAAACACAGCTACTCTGTATGGCTTTGTAAAAATGAACAACCATATTCTGGCCAATTGTATAGATTTGTAAATATGAACAACCATATTCTGGCCAATTGTATAGATTTGTAAAAATGAACATGAACAGATTTTTTATTTTAACTAAAAAAAAAGAAAAATAACTATTTTAAACAACATCAACTGTGAACTGATTTGGGCGTGTGTGTGTTAAAGAGACAGACAGGAGGGACAAAGAGAGAGAGGCTACATTACTTGTACTGAAACTGTTCTCTTCTCTCTTTCAATGCAGCAAAGCGGTCAATGACTTTCTCATTGAAATCAGGCATGCTGAGGACTAGTTCCCTCTCCATGGAAAGCATGGCCAGTGCATTCAGACGTTCCTGGCCCATTGAATTTCGCAGGAATGTCTTAACTCGTGTCAAAGTTAGCATCTCTCAGCTTCAGCTGTTGTCATGGGAGTAGTTATGAGGATGTTCAACAGAGTCACAGTCTCAGAGAACGTCTCCTGGAGGTTGTAGCTCATGAGAACCTGGTACAGTGCCAGTGCACCACAGCAGCCCCTTGAATTCAGAATTCTCATAGATCAGAGATAGTTCTGTCTTGAGCTTTGCCTTGCTCAGCATGGGGTATGCATTCACAGTGGCATTCAGAGCCTCATCAGGAAATGAATGGCAGTACCTTTCAAACATGTCTGTTTGCAGTAAGGTAGCACTCACAAGGTGGCCAGAGAAAGAGAACCTTTCTTTGGTGTGATCCAGGATGGTGTTGCAGACCTCTTCAGACAGCCTCTGCTTCTCCTCTTCTCTCAAAGCCGTTCTGGGTCTTTTGGCTCCTGTTGCTTCTTGCAGCTGCTGTTGAGAGGAGTCCCTGAAGGCAAACAGACCAATGTGTTTGTTGGCTTTGTACAGTATTGTTGTCTATGTGATGCACAGGTATATGCAATGTATCCATGTATAGTACAAATACTTCAGTTCCACTTAAAATGGGCAGGGATGCATAAAGTCTTTAGTGTTTAAGTTAGCCTTTGTGTCTCACATAGCCTGAATGTTCAGCACAGTATACAGTGGTGCTCATAGCTTATGAGCCCATGCTAGTTGACTAAAAAGAGGAATAAAAAAGAAAAGAAAATTGGTGTCCTTAAAGGTTGGATTTTCCAACTTTTTTAATTAAGTCATTAAGATCAATTTCCAAAAGATGATTTTTTTATTTTTGTATTCCTCTTTTTAGTCAACTTTAGAATGTGTTCATACACTTATGAGCACCACTGTACAGTACACATAGTATATAAAATAAGCTAGATTACACCACTGGCCATATATGAGAATAATGTAATTTCAATTCCTTTCATGCATACATTTTCAAATAAAGCTCTGCTTTGAGAAAGATCGAATGATATTGTTTAATCTTACCTTATGGCCTGCACACTGCTTGTGAAGCTGTCGAGGGCACGTTTGATGAAGACAGCATCGATGTCCTTCTTCTGTAGCTTCTGGTACAGAATGTCGACGTGGGGCATGATTTTGTGAAAAAGCCCCAGGAAAAAAATAAAATCTTCATCATGTAGCATCCTCACGTAGCCAGATGCCTCTCTCACGGTGGGCTGGTCAAATGAACCCAATGAACCCGTCCGGATGGCTTCAAAACATTCTATGAGGTCGTCTCGATTCTCGTAGACAGTGTTCCACGACTCTGCTGTTGAAGTTCCACCGTGTGGATGAAGGTCTGGGCAGTCTTCGTGCAACAGTCTGGTCAAGAATGCTGGTGCGTTTGGGTGACCGGAAAAAAAAGTTGCAATCCCGCTCAGATCGGAAAGAAAATGTTCACTTTTTTGATGCGAGAAGTAGCTTGCTGCATGATCAAATTCAGCTGATGCGCATAGCAATGCACGTAATGGGCATTCTTGAAATTCTCACGCACCTTTTGCTGCACACCAGCCTTCTCTCCCCCTCATCACACTGGCTCCATCGTAAGCTTGCGCAATGAGTTTGACTTTCTGTCGTCGGCAAAAAGACCAGTTCAGTCTCTCCAAAAGCACACTGGCGATTGAGACTGAGGTTGATTCCGAGATGGGAAGGAACTCAAAAAGCGCTCCTGCACTTTGTGGTTGCTATCTATGTACCTCAGCACAAGCACCAGCTGTGTCTGTGTAGAAACGTCCGTGGTCTCGTCAGCTTGGATAGCTACGAAGTTCACCGACTTCACCTCCTCCACAATATGTTCCCTCATGACCGCTAGTATAGACTCCAGTAGCTCGTTTTGAATGGTCTTTGATGTGCCCTTGAAAACTTTAGCATTTTTAAGATGGTCATCAAACACCTCATCTAATTGTGCCACAAAGTTGACAAGTCCAAGAAAAATACCAGGGTTGGTGGAGCCCTCAGTTTCATCTTTGCCTCGCAAAGCTAACCCAAACACTCCGCAAAACTTCACACACTGGATTAGCCGGCTGAGGATGTGGCGGTTCTTGCTAACCTCATCGTTGTGGCGGCGGACAGCTAGCCTGTATCCCTCATCCAGTTGAGTGGCAATGTTCACTCTCCCCAAAGCAGACAATCTCAAACAGCTATCCATGTGGGTCTTTGACAGCTCATGTTTCTTAATCTTTTCTGAAAGATGGTGCATGTCCGTTACCGTTACACCAGTCGCTGTCCAAGCGGTGCTGTCTGCCGTGCCGCTTTCAGGGTGAAAGAGTAAGCAGGGGTAGCAGAAGACTGCATTAGCTACATCGCAGCCTGCTAGCCAGGTTTTTCGTTCGTACCAATTTTTAGAAAATCCTCAGGTGTAGGACTTTCCCCCTTTAGTAGAAACCTGTTGAATTATTAAATTTGGTCTGGGAGGTCCTAATTGTTTCGTTGCCAATTTATCTTGATTTGTTCGCCGACAAAAAGGAACTTCTTTCAAAGAGACAATCGAGTTGCACTGAACGCTAGCCATCTTGACAGTAGTACGTGAATTGATTGACGCTGCTACCCGCTCTTTTCTTAGTTACGTTCATGGTTATGTTACGTATGACGGGCGCGTAAGTGCAAGCCCTCCCGGAACCCATAGAGATTGTATTGAAAGCTCTGATATTTGAAAAAAAAGATTTTACATGAGAGTCTATGAGAGACTTCTGGGGCGATTTTCAACCTGACTGAAATCGCCCCAAAGGGGCGGCCATTTGAAGTACGACTTTAGCCTGATTGGACATTTAGTGGCAGATCAGACGTCTAGATTAGAACACTGATAACTACTGTTGCCGTGATATAATTGATTAGAAAAAAAAATCCCTTCCTTTTCCCGTTTGGCAGTGCGTCGCCCATATCGCCCTAATGAACACACCGCCCCTGCTCAAACCCCGTGAGCTGCTCCTCAATCTCAGTAGGGTAGTCTTCCACAGGGATGTCCTCTGCCATGTTGTCTGGGGAGATTGAGAAAGTCAATTAACGTTAGACATGGTAGACACTAGAAACGGTAGCTAGCTAGCTACTAATTTTAACTATACCATGACAACTCAATTGCAGCATATATTTATACCACCATCTTTGATGCAGCTAAAACAGAGAGGAAGTGTCGTAGTAAATATATAATGTTATAGCTTGGTCTGACTAAAATCTTGTGCATGACCCATTTTGTGTTGGGCCTTTGTATTCAATACAATGGACAAAAGAGTCCTATCTTGTCAGCCTTGTCAGCAGGTGGCTAAGGACAACACCCACGCCATAGGTCTCTCAGTTCTTCCAACTCACGAGTTCTTGCTCTGAGGACACACACACACACCCACACACACACACACACACACACACACACACACACACACATCATCACTGATAAACACACACACACACACACACACACACACATCATCACTGATAACACACACACACACACACACACATCATCACTGTTAAACACACACACACACACACACACACACACACACACAAAAATCCCCTTCTCTTAGGCTGAACATCTGAAGACAGAGAACCCGACTCAGAGCCAATGCAACAGTGATACTAACCTGGAGGGGACCTCGCCCAACTCATCAGGACCAATCAGAAGATCAGAACTACTAGATTCAACCTACTTCATTTTATTGTATAAAATGTCAGCACACAATGTTTCGGGGCTCTCTCAGATATCTCCCTACGAGATTGACGAACGGGTCCGTGCACGCGATTCCAGATATCTTTACCTCTGAATAAACTGCCTTTTATTATACCATATCCACCCTGTCCAAAGTCTCTACTTGGTCTCAGTTCTCCAGTAAACTTGTTTTATCAACAAAATTGGTAGCAGAGGATGGTTTTCTTCTCTGAATTCGGTCCATAGAAAGTTGATAGAGAAAGGAGACAAGTAAGAGACGGATCAGAAAGGACGGGTGACCTGTTCGCAGGAGCAGCCGGGAATCCAGCTCGCCTCAGGAAACTGATCTAGACCCCCGGCCGTCAATACAAAGGTAAGCAGAACCTGTTAAAACAAAATCTGCATATTGTATTATAGGATAAACCAAAAATTAAGATCAGTAGTACTGAGCGTGAGTATGGATTACTGTTAAATTTATAACATATCTATTATGACTCAAAAGGCACATATGTAAAGATAACTGAAATCTTAAGGTTTTTACTGTTGAAATGTGACTCTCTAGAGAGGAGTCTAGTTACAGTGGTTCACAAGAGAAGGACCCTTTTATTTTTACTGTTGAAATGTGACTCTCTAGGTGAGGAGTCTAGTTACAGAGGTGTTGGTTCACAAGAGAAGGACCCTTTTATTTTTACTGATGATATCTGAAATCTTAGGTTTTTACTGTTGAAATGTGACTCTAAGAGAAGAAGTCTAGTTACAGTGGTTCACAAGAGAAGGACCGACTTTTATTTTCTGTTGAATTATGGCTTTCTAGTGAGGAGCCTATTTACAGAGGTTTTGGTTCACAAGAGATGGACCCTTTTATTTGATCCACAAGAGAAGGATCTGGTGACTTGATAAAAAGATTCAGATAGTCGGGTTGAGTTAATTCCGTGAGAATCCAAGTCCAGAAAGGTTCTCCGACTAGACGCCAGTTGAATGGTTTAAACGACTGGGAGTCTTGGTTGTGGAGAATCATTAAAATAAAATAAAAATACAAGTTCAGATAGTCGGGCAATGGTTGACTTGGCACTCAACTAGATGTACTGTGAGGAACTCAAACTGAATTCATGTGTTGATGTTGATATGTAAATGCAAAATGTAAAAGTTGAAATGTTAACCTGAATGTTGTGTAAGATTGGCCGTTTCATGAGACTAACTAGTTGATAACTTTTAAGAGGACCACAGTCTTATTTGGCCTGTTCTGCAAAGCCGCTGCGCTGAAAGTTGACTTGTACTTTTTCCCTCTTGTGGTGTTGGTATTTCCTTAGTTCCTAAAAATAAATTGATAATTATTTTGGAAGCGCTCGAGTTTGTTAATATATTGTTCCAAAAGGGCGATTTTGATACCTTTTGGGAAAATATAATAACTCGAATACCTGAAAAACAATAATAACTTTTGCAAAATAATTCCTAGGATTAAATTGATAATTATTTTAGGAGCGCTCGAGTTTGTTAATATATTGTTCCAAAAGGGCGATTCTGATACCTTTTGGGAAAATATATAATAACTCGAATAACTGAAAAACAATAATACCTTTTGCAAAATAATTCCTAATAATAAATTATTGAAAATTCTTTGTGTACGAGGGTGGGGCACCTGAGATAAGTCTGAGTCAGCGCCAAGAATACATTGCTGGTTTCGGCCAGTGACGGGCTAAGTACACCAAGATAGTCGGACCTTACCCGAAATTCTATATACATATATATATATATATATACTGAAATAGCCATGGCCGTCACTACTATCCCTGATAGGTTGTTTCCACATTTAAAAGGTCCTATTTTAGATAGGTTGTGTGGTAGGTGTGTTTTGACGTATGAGTGGATAAGATTTGACCCATCATTAGGTGGGGGAGAATCACCGAAATTGACCAGAGGTGCTAAATTCTCGGAGATGCCAGCTATCTCTGTAATTTCACATTTAAAACGTTCCATTTAAATGGTTGTGTGAAAGGTGCAGTTAACCTGAGACAAAAATCTCTAAGGGATCCAGTTGCTTCTGTGACTTCACATAATGAAGTGCCTAAATAAGGCTGTGTGAAGGGTGGCAGTCGAACTGAGAATGTGTTCTAGGACGCTTTGATAGCCTGAATACATTAAGCATTGTAATTCCAATTGGCTTTTTGGGTTGTGTGTTTTTATGTATTATAACGCGTTAATGGGTGATGGGAAGTTATAGTGAAACTTATGAAACTGAATACCAATCTGTAGAATTGAGGGAATTGACGGAATTTTCTGCAGCACTCTCTTCTCAGGTGCAGAAGGCCCAAGAGGGGGAGCTGTCGGGAAACACGCCACCACTGAAGGTAAAAGTGGGAGACTGGGTGAGGGTGAAAGTCCACAAAAGAAAGTGGCTGGAACCCAGGTGGACTGGACCGTACGAAGTGAAGGAGGTTACTTCACACTCAGTCCAGGTCAGAGGTAAATCAGGAGCACCCTGGCACCATCTAACACATTGCACTCCAGCCCCCCACTCCTTCCAGACCATTGTCTGAAGTAAGAGCTGATTTGAGCAGCGAGAACCAATCCTGACAACACAATGAAGAAACCCTTATGGGAACAACAATCTCACCCAGGGAGAAGAATAACTTTTCCCCCTGGGAGAGATTGGGAGTGTCTGAATGTTTGTATGTATGTTTTCTGATAGGAATTGGACTCCTGCTGGGCACTCCTTATGAGGTGTTGTTGTGTGAAGCTATTTTGAATTACTTGTTAAATTGACTTGTAATATAGAAGGGGTGGCTAAGGGATTTTTAACAGTACCAACCATGGGGGGGGGGCAAATCCTCACAAGAGGTCCCAGAATTTACTGGGGACGAGAAATGCTTGATGTAATTAAAATGGAATCCAGGGATAGAAGAAATCTCCATTATATAACCAGGTGGAGGGAGAGGTATGGTTTTGAGGGACGTCTGGACGCAGATAAACTCGAATCCATGCTTAAACAGATACATAAGGTGTGTAAAGGAGAAATAAGCAGTGAGAGAGAGAGAGAGTAGGAGGGGGCCAGTACCCACTGATAGCCTTACCTAATCTATTGGCGGGGAATGAAAGGGGCCCCCAGCAACCTTAGATCTATACAGTAATAATAATAATATGCCATTTAGCAGACAGGCCATGAACACAGAGGACGTGGCCAGAGCGGTAGAAAGAATGACCCACCCCATGACAGGAATAGTAAGGTTTGGGCTGCCGTTAGAGGGCAGTGGGTTTCAGGGATGCCCAGAGGACACTTTTGCCATGGGCCGATTACGGAGAGTATGTTGGGAAAATAACTGAATTGTGTAATAGCCTCAGAGAGACATGCAATCCATCAGACAGGAGAGAGGAGAGAGAAGTCCATCCCCAGCTGAGCGTGAGAAAGAGGAAGATAAGGCGTGATTAGTCCTTGAGGGAGAAATAGTAGACTCTAGTGGGGGAAGACTAAGGAACCTTTTGATCCAAATTGTGAGGTGTTTGAATTGGCTACTATTGACTTAGCACTTCAACAGGGACAGAGAAACCTAATTTGGCATTGACAGTAATGGGTATGAAAATTAATTGGATGATGGGGTTTTGTGTTGAATTAGAGACAGTGAGACTATTAGTCAATACCTAGGAGAGAAGAGAGGTTACGGTAGCAAAGACAGACAAGAAGGAAATAGTAATAGTGGAGACAGGAGTGAGTGGAAGTGTTACAATTGTGACAAAACGGGACATTTTGCTAGAGAATGTGAGGAACCGTGTAGTTACTGTGCAAGGAAAGGGCACCAGTTAAGAAACTGTAGGCAGAAGGGGAAGAGAGAAATCAGGAGTCCTCATGACCTGGCTGTTTGGTTGTTGGCTTTAATTGGGGTTTTCAAATAGAAAACAACACACCTAGTATGATGTTTATAAAGCCTTGTTGTTTCAATTTTGGAGGGTTTTCAGCAGGTCAAGGGTGATAGGTCTTAGAGAAGCACACAGTGAATTTTATGGAGTTTTTTAGGTTTTGGCTGAGTTTGGGGTATATATGATTTCTTATGAGAATGAATGTCATGAGGACTTAATGAACACTTGGGATAACTAACATTTATGAAATATTTAGGAATAATGGTAATGTTTAGTATACTATGGGATTAAACAGTTCGATAAATGATTTCAATGGCCTCTGAACTCTGTTTCAACATTCTGGTGTTATTTTAATCATCCACACTAGTAAATTCTAAAGGCATGAAAGGAGGACTTTAAGATAGTTTATTTTACTAAGTTGAGGGTAAAATAGGTAGGTGGTAATATTGACACATGGCCAAATCATGTGTCAAAGGGGGATGGTTGGATTAAATATTAAATATATACGAAGGAGAGGACAAAATACTTAAAAAACAAAAAAAAACTTGTATGATAGTTTATTAACCACACCTGTATGTCAGAGGTTTTGTGCCCCCACAGGTGAACTAAAGGAGAAGGTGACCCACTCCTATCTAACCAGGAGACTGAATCAGGCCTGGCGGGAAGGGCCCTACCAAGTATTGCCTTTGCCAGCAGAATAGCTGAGAGATCCATCTGGGTGCATGTCACACACTGTAAAAAGGCAAAACCAGCTACACCTGACGAACAAACACAGAGTTAGGAGAAAGATCCGATTACCACTAGGGCTCGGGGGTTGGCTCCTTAACGAAGATTCCCTTACCCCTGTCTGATCATCCCTGTGTGAGTTCGATAGAAGGTAAAGCAATGGGTTGGCCTCTGGCATCTGACATGTTCTCAGGGCAAGGGGTGGGGATTCACAGGTCTCCCGACGGTAGGTAGCTGTCTGATTGTGGGGGCCATATTCCTAACATACACGGACCCTCTTGTTTCAGCCAGAAGTGGTACTTAACCTAACACAAGTTGAAAAGGCATAGGAGACAGCTAGACGTAGGGAAAGGGGAAATTCTAGAGTAAACCTCTCTGAGGGAGGTAGTGAGACCGGGGCTGTGATAAAGATAGTTGCAAAACTATAGACCTGGAGGAAGTAGTACAGGTGGAAACGGGTATAGAAATCTTAACCTGTGGTTGGAATGGATTCAGTATATGGCAAAAACGATGTCTAAAGAGGACTGTTTTGCCTGTGGGACAGCCAAACCAGGGTTAACAACTACTCCGTTCCCCTTGACAGGCTTTAACTCTCTGTCAGGTTTTTCCTCCATGCAAGCCACCTGGGAATGTGGTGAAAGAGTCTTATGGTAACTTGCACTATCTGTTTCCCCCGATAACAAAGTCATCCCGACCTGGGTTGCCTCAGTTTGAAGTCAAAGGGGATTCTAATTGTTTTTCTAGGACTAGTAAGGATAGGATACAGGGTAGGGCCTTTTAGCTCCTGCTCCCACACAGAGAATGTCACACCTAAAGAGACCATGACTAATCTCTCCTCTTTGTTGCAGCCAGAGGATTTTAGGAGCCAAAAACCAGACCCGTGCTGACATCTGATGGATGTGTGGTGATAACTGATTGTGAACTCACCTACATACGCAAACAATCAAACGTGTCAGAGACTGGTGAGTTGTCACATAGAAATATTTTACAGTACATTACTGTAATGCTAAAATAGTAATTAGATAGTTGCATACCTGTTCTCATTTCTGAAGGTTCGAATTATGGACGCCACTGTAAATCGACTCAAGTTGGGCTGGACTCTCAGTCCAGCCTCTCTCATGGTCAAACCGTGGTTGATCACATGATCAACAAGTGTTGCCCTAATCTCATCAGAGATGGCTCTCCTTCCTTCTCTTCTTTGCCCTCGTCCTCCTCTTCCTCTTCCTCTTCCTCTTCCTCTACCTCCTACTCCTCCTCTTCCAACTATTCGTCTTTGAATTTGTCCTCGTTGTTGTCCCCTGCCTCTCCCTCATACTCCTCTTGCTCTCTGTCCATTGTTGGCATCCATTGTTCAAAACAGTCCTATACTACAGTAAAGCAGTGATTGGTTAGTGATCAGTTAAGCAATTAGTGTTTGAACATGTGAGGAGAGTGTGTTTGACCTGGTGAATAAGTGTAGGATTTTGATTGGTTGTGTTTGGAAAAGGAAAGCAAGTCACTTCCTGTTAGATTTTTGTGTTTTAGGTAGAGAATTGTGTGTAGTGTTTTGAAAAAAGTGTTTTATGCAATTGACAACTGAGTCAAAGGCTGAGAAATAGCTTATGGTTTTGGAGATTTGGTGTGTAGTTTTGCACTTTGAGTGAGAGGTTTCAAAAATCGTGTGACATGAAAAGATTTTGTGTGTAAGCAGTTGGAAAAAAACTGTAACAACGTCATAATCTCAATACACGACAGACTCCATTTAAAAAAACAAAAGAACAGATAAACTCTTCACTTTTTCCACATTCACCCACTCGATTCATCCGACGTGCTTCAATCACAATCAAAAATATTCCATCTCTTCCAAATCAAAGTCCCACGAAACGCCAGATATAACCCCGTTAAGGGGTTGCCCTGTTCCGAAACTACACACACAACACTTCAAACTGATCAAATTGATTACGACACCACGCACTTTCCTTCTGATCGGCTGAATCACAAAACATCTGAACAAGTCCTCCTCTAGTGATCCTCACATCCTTCACTTTCCCCAGCACTCCAGTCCGGATAACTCAAATGGTTTCTTCAAGATTGGTATTCTGCTCAGCTGCTCCTTATTAACAAACCATTCTCCTACTAGATACGAAGGGTCATTCTAATCACTGTACCCTATTTTTCTCAGTTTTCCATTACTTTTGAGCATTACTCCAATTCTCCTTGATTCTACCTCCATTGTATTCTGATTCCACTTCATCATCCGCTTCCGCCATCTGCCGTGAATCTGTTTCGTCAGACGTGCCGGTGCAGGAAACTACATTCAAGCACTCAAGCGCATATCGTGAAGGGCCATGCTGGCTATTTTAACAGTGAAGTTAGAAGAATGTGATTAATTTAGTTGGCAATGGCATAATAAACGGGACTTATCCGCCTTTTAATAGCGTTTGGGCGCTGGACAGAGAGCGAAACGAGCTTGTTTCCATGGTTACAGAAATCCTAGAATAAAAAAAGTTGCAACAGTTTCAAACAGCTTTAAAAAAAAAAAAATAATAATAATGCTAAAATGGACAATTGTGATTTGGAGAAGCTTGCAATTTCGGGACAGAAGTTGCAGCCTGCGTTCAAAGCAGATGTAACAACTTACAAAGTTACTGTTGCAAGCAATGTCAAGCAGGTTACATTGGACCTGCTTACAAGTGACTGCGGAGCCTGTTATAAAATCGTAAGTTTCAACAAAGTAAAGTTTTTTGGGATGCGAATATTTTTTAATACTGTAAGATATTCTACACTGTGTACTACGTGACGACATCATCTGTTCTTCATGCTCTTGCAAATCAATACATTTAAATATTTTCAGCTTTGTGGTGATGGCTCAAAGTCCATCACACTGAATGATGGATTGAATTTGGTTGAAATAGAGTTGGTAGCCGAGGATGGGACCTCCAAGAAATATTGCATTGAGGTCACCAAACTGTCTGCGAGGACTGCGGAGTTGAGTGACCTGACCATTGAAGGAAACGTTCAATTACAACCTGCATTTTCTGCAAACATCTATGATTACTCAAGTGAGTGGGTATGCATTAAAAAATGTATATGAAAATAAAGTATCTATTCTATTCTCATGACTTATTCTATTACTTATATAATATGCAGTTTTTTTTTTTTCAACCTGGCAATCTTTTCATTTAGGCACAGTTTATTTCCACTGTAACTCGGGTGACCATACTGCCGAAGGTTCCTGATTAAAAACATGAACGTTTCAGTGAATGAAGAAAGTGATTCCAAACCTTCTCCATTGAATGTTGGAGAAACTGTCGTCAGTATCAAGGTCTTATCGGCAGATGGCAGCAATTCTCAGGTAAGACAATTACACAGACTTAGAGTATTGGCAACATTTGTATGGACATTTTTGGTCAATCTTTCTACTTTAGATATAATGATACATAAACTATTCAGTGATTCCTGATGGATTAAAGAGTGTGTCTTTCAAAAACCACTCCCAGATTTACTATGTGCTGGTGACGCGAGAGCAGATTCCCATGGCTGTGGCTTTCAGTGATGTGAAAGAGCAGGTCTACCATGAGTGCCCTGTCACTCTGACCGCCCTCTACAGACCCATCTCCATCAACCAGAGGTAAAGTTTCTATAGCAGGGGTGTTCTAATCACACCCTGGAGGTCCGGAGTACTGCTGGTGTTCTGTACTACCTGATAAATAGTGGCACCCCACTGAATTAGTCCCTGATAAGGGGAAGAATTAAGAAAATAGCAGTGGAACTGGCTTCGAAGGTCCAGATGTGTGATCAACCAGGTTCAACCCCAGGTCTCCTACTCTTCAGGGCCCATAGTCACACAGAATCTCAGAGTAGTGCTGATGTAGGATCAAGTCCCCCCCCCTGTTTATAAAAATCTTATTCAATATTATCTGAAAGGCAAAACTGATCCCAGATCAGCACTCCTACTCTGATAAGCTTTATGGATACGAGCCCTGATCTCAGGTTATTTATCAATGTGCATGGATTCTTTCTCATCAATTGAGACTCTGACACTGTTTTTCTGCAGTGATCCACAGCACTTGTTCTCAGCCCCCTGCATTGACATGCTGGTGAGAAGGTCAAAGGTCGACCCGCTAAACGAATGTCCCCTCGGAGACAGCTGGAAGGTTCTGGAACACGACCTGGACAAGACCATGTCCTCCGCCCCTGGTCAAGTGTTTCTTTGCATACCGAGGTACACTGTCACTTACAAGCCAACAAGATTATTACTTTCTCAAATATGATTATTTCTTATATTGAAGGAATGTTGTAATGTTCAAATTTCACTCATATCAATATAAGCTAATCAGCGGTTATAGATGAAACCACAGCTACTGTGTGTTTGTCATTAATCATGGCATGTCTCTGTTTTAAGAGAGGATGTGAGAGTGTGATGAAACCACAGCTACTGTGTGTTTGTCATTAATCATGGCATGTCTCTGTTTAAGAGAGGATGTGAGAGTGTGATGAAACTGGCTGAAGTCGGGTCACATGCAACTGGAGTGTCCACACAAACCCTCAGCGGACCTGGACCAAAAGGTCAGCATGAAACATTGACCAGTGTGTGTGTGTGTGTGTGTGTGTGTGTGTGTGTGTGTGTGTGTGTGTGTGTGTGTGTGTGTGTGTGTGTGTGTGTGTGTGTGTGTGTGTGTGTGTGTGTGTGTGTGTGTGTGTGTGTGTGTGTGTGTGTGTGTGTGTGACACAGAGTACTGGAACGCCTACCATGGAGAACCAGCTACAGGCCCTGGACACAGAGTACTGGAACGCCTACCATGGAGAACCAGCTACAGGCCCTGGACACAGAGTACTGGAACGCCTACCATGGAGAACCAGCTACAGGCCCTGGACACAGAGTACTGGAACGCCTACCATGGAGAACCAGCTACAGGCCCTGGACACAGAGTACTGGACGCCTACCATGGAGAAACCAGCTACAGGCCCTGGACACAGAGTACTGGACGCCTACCATGGAGAACCAGCTACAGGCCCTGGACACAGAGTACTGGAACGCATACCATGGAGAACCAGCTACAGGCCCTGGACACAGAGTACTGGAACGCCTACCATGGAGAACCAGCTACAGGCCCTGGACACAGAGTACTGAACGCCTACCATGGAGAACCAGCTACAGGCCCTGGACACAGAGTACTGGAACGCCTACCATGGAGAACCAGCTACAGGCCCTGGACACAGAGTACTGGACGCCTACCATGGAGAACCAGCTACAGGCCCTGGACACAGAGTACTGGAACGCCTACCATGGAGAACCAGCTACAGGCCCTGGACACAGAGTACTGGAACGCCTACCATGGAGAACCAGCTACAGGCCCTGGACACAGAGTATGAGGATGGTCAGTCTCCTTTGGACTGCCTGGGGCAGGCTGCTGTCCACTACGCCTCAGCCATCAAGCCCAGAGACCCCAGACTCCACTTCCTCCTGGGGCAGGCTGCTGTCCACTACGCCTCAGCCATCAAGCCCAGAGACCCCAGACTCCACTTCCTCCTGGGGCAGGCTGCTGTCCACTACGCCTCAGACATCAAGCCCAGAGACCCCAGACTCCACTTCCTCCTGGGGCAGGCTGCTGTCCACTACGCCTCAGCCATCAAGCCCAGAGACCCCAGACTCCACTTCCTCCTGGGGCTGGCTGCTGTCCACTACGCCTCAGCCATCAAGCCCAGAGACCCCAGACTCCACTTCCTCCTGGGGCAGGCTGCTGTCCACTACGCCTCAGCCATCAAGCCCAGAGACCCCAGACTCCACTTCCTCCCTGGGGCAGGCTGCTGTCCACTACGCCTCAGCCATCAAGCCCAGAGACCCCAGACTCCACTTCCTCCTGGGGCAGGCTGCTGTCCACTACGCCTCAGCCATCAAGCCCAGAGACCCCAGACTCCACTTCCTCCTGGGGCAGGCTGCTGTCCACTACGCCTCAGCCATCAAGCCCAGAGACCCCAGACTCCACTTCCTCCTGGGGCAGGCTGCTGTCCACTACGCCTCAGCCATCAAGCCCAGAGACCCCAGACTCCACTTCCTCCTGGGGCAGGCTGCTGTCCACTACGCCTCAGCCATCAAGCCCAGAGACCCCAGACTCCACTTCCTCCTGGGGCAGGCTGCTGTCCACTACGCCTCAGCCATCAAGCCCAGAGACCCCAGACTCCACTTCCTCCTGGGGCAGGCTGCTGTCCACTACGCCTCAGCCATCAAGCCCAGAGACCCCAGACTCCACTTCCTCCTGGGGCAGGCTGCTGTCCACTACGCCTCAGCCATCAAGCCCAGAGACCCCAGACTCCACTTCCTCCTGGGGCAGGCTGCTGTCCACTACGCCTCAGCCATCAAGCCCAGAGACCCCAGACTCCACTTCCTCCTGGGGCAGGCTGCTGTCCACTACGCCTCAGCCATCAAGCCCAGAGACCCCAGACTCCACTTCCTCCTGGGGCTGGCTGCTGTCCACTACGCCTCAGCCATCAAGCCCAGAGACCCCAGACTCCACTTCCTCCTGGGGCAGGCTGCTGTCCACTGCGCCTCAGCCATCAAGCCCAGAGACCCCAGACTCCACTTCCTCCTGGGGCAGGCTGCTGTCCACTACGCCTCAGCCATCAAGCCCAGAGACCCCAGACTCCACTTCCTCCTGGGGCTGGCTGCTGTCCACTACGCCTCAGACATCAAGCTCAAGCCCAGAGACCCCAGACTCCACTTCCTCCTGGGGCAGGCTGCTGTCCACTACGCCTCAGCCATCAAGCCCAGAGACCCCAGACTCCACTTCCTCCTGGGGCCGTGACCCCAGACTCCACTTCCTCCTGGGGCAGGCTGCTGTCCACTACGCCTCAGCCATCAAGCCCAGAGACCCCAGACTCCACTTCCTCCTGGGGCCGTGACCCCAGACTCCACTTCCCTCCTGGGGCAGGCTGCTGTCCACTACGCCTCAGCCATCAAGCCCAGAGACCCCAGACTCCACTTCCTCCTGGGGCCGTGACCCCAGACTCCACTTCCTCCTGGGGCAGGCTGCTGTCCACTACGCCTCAGCCATCAAGCCCAGAGACCCCAGACTCCACTTCCTCCTGGGGCAGGCTTCTGTCCACTACGCCTCAGCCATCAAGCCCAGAGACCCCAGACTCCACTTCCTCCTGGGGCAGGCTTCTGTCCACTACGCCTCAGCCATCAAGCCCAGAGACCCCAGACTCCACTTCCTCCTGGGGCAGGCTTCTGTCCACTACGCCTCAGCCATCAAGCCCAGAGACCCCAGACTCCACTTCCTCCAAGCCCAGAGACCCCCAGACTCCACTTCCTCCTGGGGCAGGCTGCTGTCCACTACGCCTCAGACATCAAGCCCAGAGACCCCAGACTCCACTTCCTCCTGGGGCCGTGACCCCCAGACTCCACTTCCTTCTGGGGCTGGCTGCTGTCCACTACGCCTCAGACATCAAGCTCAAGCCCAGAGACCCCAGACTCCACTTCCTCCTGGGGCTGGCTGCTGTCCACTACGCCTCAGACATCAAGCTCAAGCCCAGAGACCCCAGACTCCACTTCCTCCTGGGGCAGGCTGCTGTCCACTACGCCTCAGCCATCAAGCCCAGAGACCCCAGACTCCACTTCCTCCTGGGGCAGGCTGCTGTCCACTACGCCTCAGCCATCAAGCCCAGAGACCCCAGACTCCACTTCCTCCTGGGGCTGGCTGCTGTCCACTACGCCTCAGACATCAAGCTCAAGCCCAGAGACCCCAGACTCCACTTCCTCCCTGGGGCAGGCTGCTGTCCACTACGCCTCAGCCATCAAGCCCAGAGACCCCAGACTCCACTTCCTCCTGGGGCCGTGACCCCAGACTCCACTTCCTCCTGGGGCAGGCTGCTGTCCACTACGCCTCAGCCATCAAGCCCAGAGACCCCAGACTCCACTTCCTCCTGGGGCCGTGACCCCAGACTCCACTTCCTCCTGGGGCAGGCTGCTGTCCACTACGCCTCAGCCATCAAGCCCAGAGACCCCAGACTCCACTTCCTCCTGGGGCCGTGACCCCAGACTCCACTTCCTCCTGGGGCAGGCTGCTGTCCACTACGCCTCAGCCATCAAGCCCAGAGACCCCAGACTCCACTTCCTCCTGGGGCAGGCTTCTGTCCACTACGCCTCAGCCATCAAGCCCAGAGACCCCAGACTCCACTTCCTCCTGGGGCAGGCTTCTGTCCACTACGCCTCAGCCATCAAGCCCAGAGACCCCAGACTCCACTTCCTCCTGGGGCAGGCTTCTGTCCACTACGCCTCAGCCATCAAGCCCAGAGACCCCAGACTCCACTTCCTCCAAGCCCAGAGACCCCAGACTCCACTTCCTCCTGGGGCAGGCTGCTGTCCACTACGCCTCAGACATCAAGCCCAGAGACCCCAGACTCCACTTCCTCCTGGGGCCGTGACCCCAGACTCCACTTCCTCCTGGGGCTGGCTGCTGTCCACTACGCCTCAGACATCAAGCTCAAGCCCAGAGACCCCAGACTCCACTTCCTCCTGGGGCTGGCTGCTGTCCACTACGCCTCAGACATCAAGCTCAAGCCCAGAGACCCCAGACTCCACTTCCTCCTGGGGCAGGCTGCTGTCCACTACGCCTCAGCCATCAAGCCCAGAGACCCCAGACTCCACTTCCTCCTGGGGCAGGCTGCTGTCCACTACGCCTCAGCCATCAAGCCCAGAGACCCCAGACTCCACTTCCTCCTGGGGCTGGCTGCTGTCCACTACGCCTCAGACATCAAGCTCAAGCCCAGAGACCCCAGACTCCACTTCCTCCTGGGGCAGGCTGCTGTCCACTACGCCTCAGCCATCAAGCCCAGAGACCCCAGACTCCACTTCCTCCTGGGGCCGTGACCCCAGACTCCACTTCCTCCTGGGGCAGGCTGCTGTCCACTACGCCTCAGCCATCAAGCCCAGAGACCCCAGACTCCACTTCCTCCTGGGGCCGTGACCCCAGACTCCACTTCCTCCTGGGGGCAGGCTGCTGTCCACTACGCCTCAGCCATCAAGCCCAGAGACCCCAGACTCCACTTCCTCCTGGGGCCGTGACCCCAGACTCCACTTCCTCCTGGGGCAGGCTGCTGTCCACTACGCCTCAGCCATCAAGCCCAGAGACCCCAGACTCCACTTCCTCCTGGGGCAGGCTTCTGTCCACTACGCCTCAGCCATCAAGCCCAGAGACCCCAGACTCCACTTCCTCCTGGGGCAGGCTTCTGTCCACTACGCCTCAGCCATCAAGCCCAGAGACCCCAGACTCCACTTCCTCCTGGGGCAGGCTTCTGTCCACTACGCCTCAGCCATCAAGCCCAGAGACCCCAGACTCCACTTCCTCCAAGCCCAGAGACCCCAGACTCCACTTCCTCCTGGGGCAGGCTGCTGTCCACTACGCCTCAGACATCAAGCCCAGAGACCCCAGACTCCACTTCCTCCTGGGGCCGTGACCCCAGACTCCACTTCCTCCTGGGGCTGGCTGCTGTCCACTACGCCTCAGACATCAAGCCCAGAGACCCCAGACTCCACTACCTCCTGGGGCAGGCTGCTGTCCACTACGCCTCAGCCATCAAGCCCAGAGACCCCAGACTCCACTTCCTTCTGGGGCAGGCTGCTGTCCACTACGCCTCAGCCATCAAGCCCAGAGACCCCAGACTCCACTTCCTCCTGGGGCAGGCTTCTGTCCACTACGCCTCAGACATCAAGCCCAGAGACCCCAGACTCCACTTCCTCCTGGGGCAGGCTTCTGTCCACTACGCCTCAGCCATCAAGCCCAGAGACCCCAGACTCCACTTCCTCCTGGGGTCGTGGCTGCTGTCCACTACACCTCAGCCATCAAGCCCAGAGACCCCAGACTCCACTTCCTCCAAGCCCAGAGACCCCAGGCTCCACTTCCTCCTGGGGCAGGCTTCTGTCCACTACGCCTCAGACATCAAGCCCAGAGACCCCAGACTCCACTTCCTCCTGGGGCAGGCTTCTGTCCACTACGCCTCAGCCATCAAGCCCAGAGACCCCAGACTCCACTTCCTCCAAGCCCAGAGACCCCAGGCTCCACTTCCTCCTGGGGCTGGCTTCTGTCCACTACGCCTCAGACATCAAGCCCAGAGACCCCAGACTCCACTTCCTCCTGGGGCAGGCTGCTGTCCACTACGCCTCAGCCATCAAGCCCAGAGACCCCAGACTCCACTTCCTCCTGGGGCAGGCTGCTGTCCACTACGCCTCAGCCATCAAGCCCAGAGACCCCAGACTCCACTTCCTCCTGGGGCAGGCTGCTGTCCACTACGCCTCAGCCATCAAGCCCAGAGACCCCAGACTCCACTTCCTCCTGGGGCAGGCTGCTGTCCACTACGCCTCAGCCATCAAGCCCAGAGACCCCAGACTCCACTTCCTCCTGGGGCAGGCTGCTGTCCACTATCTCCTAGATATTTTCTCCATTATCACCATTACAATAAAGGCCACAAAGTCCACCTTTTTAACCTTTAAATTGTCAGGATCCTCTTGGTGTAAGACAACCCCTGCAGCCTGCAGTGAAGGACTATCCACTACCATGGGCTCTTCTGGTGCAACATTCAAACCCTCAACCCTTTTCACAGCTTCTGTATATGAAATGCTCTGTACAACCCTGATTTTTACCCTTGTGGGGCATTCAGAAGAAGTGGCTTCATGATTCCCACCTCAATTACAACATGTCACATTTTCTTCACTTTTATAACACATAATATGATATTTTCCACGTCTTGTACATCTCGGCTTCTCCCTTCTGCAAACACTTTCTACATGACCAAAAGCTTTACAATGTTTATACTGCATTGTTCTTGGGATAAATGCTCTAACTCTGTAGTTAATATACCCTAACCGCAATTCATTAGGGAGAGACTCCATTAAAAAAAAAAAAAAAGAACAGATAAACTCTTCACTTTTTCCCCATTCACCACTCGATTCATCCGACGTGCTTCAATCACAATCAAAAATATTCCATCTCTTCCAAATCAAAGTCCCACGAAACGCCAGATATAACCCCGTTAAGGGGGGTTGCCCTGTTCCGAAGCTACACACACAACACTTCAAACTGATCAAATGGATTACGACACAACGCACTTTCCTTCTGATCGGCTGAATCACAAAACATCTGAACAAGTCCTCCTCTAGTGATCCTCACATCCTTCACTTTCCCCAGCACTCCAGTCCGGATAACTCAAATGGTTTCTTCAAGATTGGTATTCTGCTCAGCTGCTCCTTATTAACAAACCGTTCTCCTACTAGATACGAAGGGTCATTCTAATCACTGTACCCTATTTTTCTCAGTTTTCCATTACTTTTGAGCATTACTCCAATTCTCCTTGATTCTACCTCCATTGTATTCTGATTCCACTTCATCATCCGCTTCCGCCATCTGCCGTGAATCTGTTTCGTCAGACGTGCCGGTGCAGAAAACTACATTCAAGCACTCAAGCGCATATCGTGAAGGGCCATGCTGGCTATTTTAACAGTGAAGTTAGAAGAATGTGATTAATTTAGTTGGCAATGGCATAATAAACGGGACTTATCAGCCTTTTAATAGCGTTTGAGCGCTGGACAGAGAGCGAAACGAGCTTGTTTCCATGGTTACAGAAATCCTAGAATAAAAAAGTTGCAACAGTTTCAAACAGCTTTAAAAAAAATAAAAAATAAAAATAAAATGGACAATTGTGATTTGGAGAAGCTTGCAATTTCGGGACAGAAGTTGCAGCCTGCGTTCAAAGCAGATGTAACAACTTACAAAGTTACTGTTGCAAGCAATGTCAAGCAGGTTACATTGGACCTGCTTACAAGTGACTGCGGAGCCTGTTATAAAATCGTAAGTTTCAACAAAGTAAAGTTTTTTGGGATGCGAATATTTTTTAATACTGTAAGATATTCTACACTGTGTACTACGCACGACATCATCTGTTCTTCATGCTCTTGCAAATCAATACATTTAAATATTTTCAGCTTTGTGGTGATGGCTCAAAGTCCATCACACTGAATGATGGATTGAATTTGGTTGAAATAGAGTTGGTAGCCGAGGATGGGACCTCCAAGAAATATTGCATTGAGGTCACCAAACTGTCTGCGAGGACTGCGGAGTTGAGTGACCTGACCATTGAAGGAAACGTTCAATTACAACCTGCATTTTCTGCAAACATCTATGATTACTCAAGTGAGTGGGTATGCATTAAAAAATATATATGAAAATAAAGTATCTATTCTATTCTCATGACTTATTCTATTACTTATATAATATGCTGGGGGTTTTTTTTCAACCTGGCAATCTTTTCATTTAGGCACAGTTTATTTCCACTGTAACTCGGGTGACCATACTGCCGAAGGTTCCTGATTTAAAAACATGAACGTTTCAGTGAATGAAGAAAGTGATTCCAAACCTTCTCCATTGAATGTTGGAGAAACTGTCGTCAGTATCAAGGTCTTATCGGCAGATGGCAGCAATTCTCAGGTAAGACAATTACACAGACTTACAGTATTGGCAACATTTGTATGGACATTTTTGGTCAATCTTTCTACTTTAGATATAATGATACATAAACTATTCAGTGATTCCTGATGGATTTAAAGAGTGTGTCTTTCAAAAACCACTCCCAGATTTACTATGTGCTGGTGACGCGAGAGCTGATTCCCATGGCTGTGGCTTTCAGTGATGTGAAAGAGCAGGTCTACTATGAGTGTCCTGTCACTCTGACCGCCCTCTACAGACCCATCTCCATCAACCAGAGGTCAAGTTTCTATAGCAGGGGTGTTCTAATCACACCCTGGAGGTCCGGAGTACTGCTGGTGTTCTGTACTACCTGATAAATAGTGGCACCCCACTGAATTAGTCCCTGATAAGGGGAAGAATTAAGAAAATAGCAGTGGAACTGGCTTCGAAGGTCCAGATGTGTGATCAACCAGGTTCAACCCCAGGTCTCCTACTCTTCAGGGCCCATAGTCACACAGAATCTCAGAGTAGTGCTGATGTAGGATCAAGTCCCCCCCTGTTTATAAAAATCTTATTCAATATTATCTGAAAGGCCAAACTGATCCCAGATCAGCACTCCTACTCTGATAAGCTTTATGGATACGAGCCCTGATCTCAGGTTATTTATCAATGTGCATGGATTCTTTCTCATCAATTGAGACTCTGACACTGTTTTTCTGCAGTGATCCACAGCACTTGTTCTCAGCCCCCTGCATTGACATGCTGGTGAGAAGGTCAAAGGTCGACCCCGCTAAACGAGTGTCCCCTCGGAGACAGCTGGAAGGTTCTGGAACACGACCTGGACAAGACCATGTCCTCCGCCCCTGGTCAAGTGTTTCTTTGCATACCGAGGTACACTGTCACTTACAAGCCAACAAGATGATTACTTTCTCAAATATGATTATTTCTTATATTGAAGGAATGTTGTAATGTTCAAATTTCACTCATATCAATATCAGCTAATCAGCAGTTACAGATGAAACCACAGCTACTGTGTGTTTGTCATTAATCATGGCACGTCTCTGTTTAAGAGAGGATGTGAGAGTGTGATGAAACTGGCTGAAGTGGGGTCACATGCACTGGAGTGTCCACACAAACCCTCAGCGGACCTGGACCAAAAGGTCAGCATGAAACATTGACCAGTGTGTGTGTGTGTGTGTGTGTGTGTGTGCGTGTGTGTGTGCGTGTGCGTGTGCGTGTGTGTGTGTGCGCAGAGGGCTAAAATCACAGCCATCGATCTAGGCTCTTCTCATGCTTTAACATCAGCCAATAGTTCGAAGTGCTCTAACCAAATGACCATCCCTAATAAAACTTTGCCGCATTGCATGTTTGTGTGAAATATCTAACCCTTACTAAATGCAATCTTAATGCTGGAATACGTAATGGTGAAACTGTCACGTCCGTTTGAGGTATTACAACAACAAAGAAGTTACTTCAAACAACTTACACAGTTTTTTACCCCCCTCTGACATCATTGCATGCGCAGTAGAACAGCAGAGTATGTACTGCACGTTGTTTTTAACACGATGCTGGATCCTCCTCCCCTCCTCTTCCGCTTCATCGAAACAAAAACAATAACAAATGTGCTGGGTTGAACAGTAGCACCGTTTCCTCTTATGTGGATTTCAGCTTTCAATGTACCTTTCTTTCAGGAAGTCACTGAGACAAGCTGGTACAAGAAGCATTTTGCATCCTCAACCTGCTTAGAGATAGAGACCAAACACACCTTGGAGGTAACGAGAACACTTTACAAATGGTTACCTATGATAGAGGCATAGACTTTGAGGCATAGACTTTGAAAATGCCTAAAGCTATGCAGTTACAGTGCAACACTCCAGTTATGGATTACTCACTGATACAAGGTATTTACATAACATATGTCCTACAGAGAACTGAAATATTGCAATGCATTGCCTAGTTTGGATATCTTGCTCTATTTGCTATCATCGTTGTTGCTAAGATTGTTCAAACTTTTGTCCATCTCATTAGATAGATTCTCTGCTAATGTGTTGCGGATGAGGCATCATTCATTCTGCATCAGTGAGGATGTTTCCTTTGTTCTCCACAGGTGCGTAACTGGGAGAAGAGACTACAAAAGGCAACAGGACAGGATAATGTCGATAATCTATGTGCCCTGGCCCAGGACAATCTGAAACTCTACAGAGAGCGTCTGCCCAAACCAGGTCGGTAAGAGTTTCCATTCAACGCAGCTAAACTGAACCCCTGTGAGCATACCGGATTAGCCTTTCCCATTGAAAAATACACGAAGAGAGGCTAGTTAGCGTTTGCATAGTGGATTAGCCTTGCTTATTGAAAAATACATGAAGAGAGGCTAGTTAGCATTAGCGTCAAGGGGCTTACCCTGACATGATGCGGGGACACTCAAGTTACTGTTTGTCATTTTTTTGTCCACTTGTGCCTGACTAATCACTGAATCTGAGAAGTGTCATCAGAGAAGCGTTGAATAGGACTCGTTGGTCCTCATTCTGAAATCTAATCCTCACAAACTTGAGAACAAGAGGTGTGTCTGTATGAGGTAAAGTGTTGAAATATACAGTGTGCTTGCTCTTGTAATACAGACTCTGTGACAGAGAGTTAGGTTCGGCGACCTGGAAGAAAATCCAGAATGAAAAGGGATGTAATTCCAAAACAATTCAAAGCCACCTTAACAGTCTTCCGGTTGGTCTTGAATGAGGAACAGTAAAGGGTCTTTCAGAGTTCAATGTGCAAGAATTATTGGAAACATGCACCAGCTACCTCTTTTCAATCATGTTGATTTTTCATTTAGAAAATGTGGCCATGTCATTTCAGCAAGCTATGACACCAACCATCTCAGATTGTTCTGAAATCTTTTCTGTAGTTAGAAACAGATAAGATTAGCATTCCTGCAACATTATTTTGTTGAAATATCATTTGATCTCTGAGAAATTAAGCTAAATGATTGCACGCACATTGGCCATTTTAATCTATAGGATTAATATAATATTCAATAAATATATTACCTAACATCTGATTTGGACCAAACTTTTTTCTAACAATGAGTAAGACATGAGGAATCCAAATAAATGTTCAAAAGACACCCACGGACGCCCCACACCCCCACACCCCCACACCAATCCCACCCCCAACAACCAGTAGACAGTATCAGTTCTCTATGTCTGACAAGTAGTATGGAGGGGCGGCTCGGAGTATTGTTTCTTCATCCTATGTAATGTATTCTCAGTGAATTTGGTGATGTTCCCCCCCCGTTCAGAGAAATTAGTCATTGAAGTTGTTAGGTTTATGTCCCATCTTACATCCTGATATTTCCAGGTTCTGACCACTAGATGGTGCTGTTCCTTCTGTTATTATTATTATTATTATTATTATTATTATTATTATTAAACAATGCTAATCTTATAGGGTGTTAAAATCCTCTTTCTTGTGTTTTTTGAGGTGAAACGACCCTTTGGTATGTCAGGGCTATGAAGCCGTAGTTAGGGAGGCTTGGATTCTTCTAGAGTGGCGGCGATACTTCCCTCGTGTGTGTTAGAATAGAAACTCTTTCATTTCCTCTGGGATGCAAAGGGACTGACATCAATGTAAAGTGACAGATAAAGGTTGATATTGCAGAGGCAATTTACACCCATTGAATATTTCATGCAAAAAGATGCAGGCGATCTTTCATAAGTGAAAGTCTGGCAGACATATCAGTGTGGATGTCGGATCACCACATCAAACTGAACCTCGGCAAGACGGAGCTGCTCTTCCTCCCGGGGAAGGACTGCCCACTCCATGATCTCGCCATCACGGTTGACAACTCCGTTGTGTCCTCCTCCCAGAGTGCAGAAAGCGGCACAGGTCCTAATCCAGGCACTTGTCATCTCCCGTCTGGATTACTGCAACTCGCTGTTGGCTGGGCTCCCTGCCTGTGCCATTAAACCCCTACAACTTATCCGGAACGCTGCAGCCCGTCTGGTGTTCAACCTTCCCAAGTTCTCTCACGTCACCCCGCTCCTCCGCACACTCCACTGGCTTCCAGTTGAAGCTCGCATCTACTACAAAACCATGGTGCTTGCCTACAGAGCTGTGAGGGGAACGGCACCTCCTTACCTTCAGGCTCTGATCAGACCCTACACCCAAACGAGGGCACTACGTTCATCCACCTCTGGCCTGCTAGCCCCCCTACCTCTACGGAAGCACAGTTCCCGCTCAGCCCAGTCAAAGCTATTTACTGCTCTGGCACCCCAATGGTGGAACAAGCTCCCCCACGACGCCAGGACAGCGGAGTCACTGACCACCTTCCGGAGACACTTGAAACCCTACCTCTTTAAGGAATACCTGGAATAGTATAATAGTAATCCTTCTACCCCCCTTTACTACCACTGTCTTTTGTCTAAACTAACACCTGACTTATTTCACCTGCTAGCACTGACTTGTTTAAAGAAATGTACTTATTGTGATCGAGATGTAGTTGTCCCTGATTGCACTGACTTTGCTCACAGCTGCTTGTTTGAAGAAGTGTACTTACTGTGATCAAGATGTGGTTGTCCCACTGGCTATCCTAAGTTGAATGCACCAATTTGTAAGTCGCTCTGGATAAGAGCGTCTGCTAAATGACTTAAATGTAAATGTAGAGTAAAAATGAGGCTGGCACAGAATACCCTTTTCCTCATCATGTTTGTGCGTGTGCCTGTGTGTGTGTGTGCCTGTGTGTGTGTGTGTGTGTGTGCCTGTGGGTGTGTGTGTGTGTGTGTGTGTGCGTGTGCCTGTGCCTGTGTGTGTGTGTGTGTGTGTGTGTACCGGACCTACCCAGGTGACCCGCTGCAGTATGAGGATGGTCAGTCTCCTTTGGACTGCCTGGGGCAGGCTGCTGTCCACTACGCCTCAGCCATCAAGCCCAGAGACCCCAGACTCCACTTCCTCCTGGGGCAGGCTGCTGTCCACTACGCCTCAGCCATCAAGCCCAGAGACCCCAGACTCCACTTCCTCCTGGGGCAGGCTGCTGTCCACTACGCCTCAGCCATCAAGCCCAGAGACCCCAGACTCCACTTCCTCCTGGGGCAGGCTGCTGTCCACTACGCCTCAGCCATCAAGCCCAGAGACCCCCAGACTCCACTTCCTCCTGGGGCAGGCTGCTGTCCACTACGCCTCAGCCATCAAGCCCAGAGACCCCAGACTCCACTTCCTCCTGGGGCCCGTGACCCCAGACTCCACTTCCTCCTGGGGCAGGCTGCTGTCCACTACGCCTCAGCCATCAAGCCCAGAGACCCCAGACTCCACTTCCTCCTGGGGCCGTGACCCCAGACTCCACTTCCTCCTGGGGCTGGCTGCTGTCCACTACGCCTCAGCCATCAAGCCCAGAGACCCCAGACTCCACTTCCTCCTGGGGCAGGCTGCTGTCCACTACGCCTCAGCCATCAAGCCCAGAGACCCCAGACTCCACTTCCTCCTGGGGCCGTGACCCCAGACTCCACTTCCTCCTGGGGCAGGCTGCTGTCCACTACACCTCAGCCATCAAGCCCAGAGACCCCAGACTCCACTTCCTCCTGGGGCCGTGACCCCAGACTCCACTTCCTCCTGGGGCAGGCTGCTGTCCACTACGCCTCAGCCATCAAGCCCAGAGACCCCAGACTCCACTTCCTCCTGGGGCAGGCTGCTGTCCACTACGCCTCAGCCATCAAGCCCAGAGACCCCAGACTCCACTTCCTCCTGGGGCAGGCTGCTGTCCACTACACCTCAGCCATCAAGCCCAGAGACCCCAGACTCCACTTCCTCCTGGGGCAGGCTGCTGTCCACTACGCCTCAGCCATCAAGCCCAGAGACCCCAGACTCCACTTCCTCCTGGGGCAGGCTGCTGTCCACTACGCCTCAGCCATCAAGCCCCAGAGACCCCAGACTCCACTTCCTCCTGGGGCAGGCTGCTGTCCACTACGCCTCAGACATCAAGCCCAGAGACCCCAGACTCCACTTCCTCCTGGGGCAGGCTGCTGTCCACTACGCCTCAGCCATCAAGCCCAGAGACCCCAGACTCCACTTCCTCCTGGGGCAGGCTGCTGTCCACTACGCCTCAGCCATCAAGCCCAGAGACCCCAGACTCCACTTCCTCCTGGGGCTGGCTGCTGTCCACTACGCCTCAGCCATCAAGCCCAGAGACCCCAGACTCCACTTCCTCCTGGGGCCGTGACCCCAGACTCCACTTCCTCCTGGGGCAGGCTGCTGTCCACTACGCCTCAGCCATCAAGCCCAGAGACCCCAGACTCCACTACCTCCTGGGGCAGGCTGCTGTCCACTACGCCTCAGCCATCAAGCCCAGAGACCCCAGACTCCACTTCCTCCTGGGGTCGTGGCTGCTGTCCACTACGCCTCAGCCATCAAGCCCAGAGACCCCAGACTCCACTTCCTCCTGGGGCAGGCTGCTGTCCACTACGCCTCAGCCATCAAGCCCAGAGACCCCAGACTCCACTTCCTCCCTGGGGCAGGCTGCTGTCCACTACGCCTCAGCCATCAAGCCCAGAGACCCCAGACTCCACTTCCTCCTGGGGCAGGCTGCTGTCCACTACGCCTCAGCCATCAAGCCCAGAGACCCCAGACTCCACTTCCTCCTGGGGCAGGCTGCTGTCCACTACGCCTCAGCCATCAAGCCCAGAGACCCCAGACTCCACTTCCTCCTGGGGCAGGCTGCTGTCCACTACGCCTCAGCCATCAAGCCCAGAGACCCCAGACTCCACTTCCTCCTGGGGCAGGCTGCTGTCCACTACGCCTCAGCCATCAAGCCCAGAGACCCCAGACTCCACTTCCTCCTGGGGCAGGCTGCTGTCCACTACGCCTCAGCCATCAAGCCCAGAGACCCCAGACTCCACTTCCTCCTGGGGCAGGCTGCTGTCCACTACGCCTCAGCCATCAAGCCCAGAGACCCCAGACTCCACTTCCTCCTGGGGCAGGCTGCTGTCCACTACGCCTCAGCCATCAAGCTCAAGCCCAGAGACCCCAGACTCCACTACCTCCTGGGGCAGGCTGCTGTCCACTACGCCTCAGCCATCAAGCCCAGAGACCCCAGACTCCACTTCCTCCTGGGGCTGGCTGCTGTCCACTACGCCTCAGCCATCAAGCCCAGAGACCCCAGACTCCACTTCCTCCTGGGGCCGTGACCCCAGACTCCACTTCCTCCTGGGGCAGGCTGCTGTCCACTACGCCTCAGCCATCAAGCCCAGAGACCCCAGACTCCACTTCCTCCTGGGGCCGTGACCCCAGACTCCACTTCCTCCCTGGGGCAGGCTGCTGTCCACTACGCCTCAGCCATCAAGCCCAGAGACCCCCAGACTCCACTTCCTCCTGGGGCCGTGACCCCAGACTCCACTTCCTCCTGGGGCTGGCTGCTGTCCACTACGCCTCAGACATCAAGCCCAGAGACCCCAGACTCCACTTCCTCCTGGGGCAGGCTGCTGTCCACTACGCCTCAGACATCAAGCCCAGAGACCCCAGACTCCACTTCCTCCTGGGGCAGGCTGTTGTCCACTACACCTCAGCCATCAAGCCCAGAGACCCCAGACTCCACTTCCTCCTGGGGCAGGCTGCTGTCCACTACGCCTCAGCCATCAAGCCCAGAGACCCCAGACTCCACTTCCTCCTGGGGCAGGCTGCTGTCCACTACGCCTCAGCCATCAAGCCCAGAGACCCCAGACTCCACTTCCTCCTGGGGCTGGCTTCTGTCCACTACGCCTCAGCCATCAAGCCCAGAGACCCCAGACTCCACTTCCTCCTGGGGCCGTGACCCCAGACTCCACTTCCTCCTGGGGCCGTGACCCCAGACTCCACTTCCTCCTGGGGCCGTGACCCCAGACTCCACTTCCTCCTGGGGCAGGTCGTGGAGGAGCAACACTATGCAGCACAGATGTACGGACTGAGGAGGAAAGTAAGTAAGCCTTGTCCATGCCGGAACGGCCCATAGGGCAGATGCCTATCTCCTAATTCTGTAGGGTGAAGCAGCTTGATGTATAGCCCCTGGACAGGACGCTGGTCTTATCGCAGGGGCTGTGATTAAACGGTACATTACTATAGGAGAAATATGTGTTATTCCCTTACAGGGTTGGGGAGTAACTGATTACATGTAATCCGATTACAAAAAAAACGAACTGTAATCCGTTACGTTACTAGCAAAAATATTGTAATCAGATTACAGATACTTTTGAAAAACTACATGATTACTTCTTGGATGACATTTAAATTCAGAAAGGATGTTTGTGGAAAAAATACATCGACACCTTTCTGTTTTCTCAACGACATTCAATTCAGCTTTGAAAAAAAGACGCCAGTTTAGGTTTGTTCCACCTGAGCGAGTCTGAGTCAGAGACCATTATGATGACACACCGTCACCTGTAGCTCAGTTGGTAGAGCGTGGCGCTTGCAAAGCCAGGGTTGTGGGTTCGTTTCCCACGGGGGAGCCAGTATGAAAAATGGATGCACTCACTAACTAACTGTAAGTCGCTCTGGATAAGAGCGTCTGCTAAAATGACTAAAATGTAATGGATCCTTTTTGTCTTCTAATGCCTCTTAAAGGGAAAGTAATCCAAAGGTAACTGAAAGTAATCAGATTACACTACTGAGTTTAGGTCATCCAAAAGTTACATTACTTATACATTTTGGACAGGTAACTAGTAACTAATGGATTACATTTAGAAAATAACCTACCAAACCCTGTTCCCTTATAATACACCCTTTACTCATTTAGCAGACGCTCTTATCCAGAGCGAATTACAGTTAGTGAGTGCATCCATTTTTCATACTGGCTCCCCCGTGGGAAACGAACCCACAACCCTGGCGACACGGGACGCTCCAGAACATGACCAATTTGAATAAGTGTATGACTCGGTACATTTCTTCTTATGGGGACGTTGAGGACCTGAGCAGTGCCAAGTCCACGGCGCGTCATGATGACATCCTGGCTGTGTGTAAGCTGCACGGCCTCCCTGGAGCGCCTACCATGGAGAACCAGCTACAGGCCCTGGACACAGAGTACTGGAACGCCTACCATGGAGAACCAGCTACAGGCCCTGGACACAGAGTACTGGAACGCCTACCATGGAGAACCAGCTACAGGCCCTGGACACAGAGTACTGGAACGCCTACCATGGAGAACCAGCTACAGGCCCTGGACACAGAGTACTGGAACGCCTACCATGGAGAACCAGCTACAGGCCCTGGACACAGAGTACTGGAACGCCTACCATGGAGAACCAGCTACAGGCCCTGGACACAGAGTACCGCCAGCTGAAAGAGCAGGGCCAGTCAGGCAGACTACACCCAGACCCTGTTCATCTTCCTCTCCAAGAAGGCAGGCAAGGTCAGAGACACAATACATACAATTACAAAGATATATATTGAGAAAGTGGTATTGAAACTTTTTCAGCAGGGACCCCCTTTTTTTATTTTTTTGCTAGCCAGAATTGCTAGCGACAACAACCCCACCTCAAATGTAATGACACAACCTTAACATCTGAAAATAATCAACCGATAGCCTTCAATTCATTACATTTTCATCTCTCTTAGCAATAAGAGAACCAATAAATACATTTACTCAAAACAATTTATTGGTCTAATAATCTTTCTCCAAAAAAAGGGGCATGAAAAAAAATAAACACTAGGGGTCGCAACCCTGACTTTGAATACCACTGTATTAAGCCAATGTAATGACACTACATGTGTGATGATTCTGCTGTGACTGATATTCTAGTGTCAGGGACTAGGTTGGGACCATTTTGAGAATAATCTATGTATCTCTATATATGTCAGAGAGGCTTCCAATGGATGAGGGGCCAGCTGACGTGTGACATTTGAACAGCCTGTGAAGGGCGTCTGAACAGCTTTGATCTATCGCTCATTGATCTTAGACAGAGTAAAGAAGAAGACTGGCACAGAGATCACAGATCCTGGCTGGCTCTCGGAGGAACAGCCCCATTCACACGCATTACAGAACAGAATGATCAGTTAGTTCAAGATCTCCCCCTTGTATCCCAGGATGGCAGTGCGGGCGTGGGGACGAGGGAGAGCTGTATCCACCGGGCCCTGCTGAAGTACCTGGACGCCTGGTCGCTGAACCAGGACTTCTGGGAGTACAACCTCCATGTGGGGCGTATGCTGGTGTTGCAGAGGAGGAACACGGACTGGACTGGCCCTGCGGCCCTCACATCCCGCACTTAGGTCAGCACACATTGTAGTATGTGTAACGCAGGTGGTTCTGGGAACCAGACTTGCTTTAACTCCTCAAGCTAAGGCCCTGGCTTTAGCTCAACGGTCTAAGACAGTCTGTGGCAAGCAGGAAGACTTGGGTCGGCCCTATTGGTCACATTGCCAGGGGTAGGCAACTCATAAACGTGTGTGTGTGTGTGTGTGTGTGTGTGTGTGTGTGTGTGTGTGTGTGTGTGTGTGTGTGTGTGTATGTATGCGTGTGTGTGTGTGTGTGTGTGTGTATGCGTGTATGTGTGTTTGTGTGTGTGTGTTAGTGTGTGTGTGTGTGTGTGTCGGCAGGTTCTTCACAGGTCTGGCTCAGAGGCTGTGGAGAAGGAGGCAGCCCTGTTTTTACAACAAGGCCTGGAGCATGTTATAGCACAGTACTGCAACACGGAGAACAACTACAGGTGTGTGTGTGTGTGTGTGTGTGTGCAAGATAGAGACAGAGATCAGAGAGAGAGAGAGAGTAGCTTGATTTCCAGACTTCCTAAAGTGCACTTGCTACATGATGCACCAGTCAGTGTTTCTTTGTAAGCTAAAGGTCCCCTTTTTTCCTGCCATGACTAGAGCGTATCTCAGTGGTGTGGAGCAGGGCATGGCAGAGCCTCTGTCCAGTGTGAGAACACCGTTCCTGCCTCACCCTAGGACCCCTCCAACAGAAGAACACGCTCTCTCAGAAGCCAATGAGCTCTCTCAGAAGCCAATGAGCTCTCTCAGAAGCCAATGAGCTCTCTCAGAAGCCAATGAGCTCAGTGCAGGTCTATCACACGTGAGTTTTATATTGCTTGCCTGGTTCAAATGTCTTTGTTCTGTCTTACCAAGTCCTATGTACAGTGCATTTGGAAAGTATTCAGACCCCTTCCCATTTTCCACATTTTGTTACATTACAGCCTTATTCTAAAATGTATTTATATTTTTAAAAAATAATCCTCATCAATCTACACACAATACCCCATAATGATGAAGTAAAAACAGGTTTTTAGAAAGTTTTGCAAATTATTACAAATAAAAAACGGAAATATCACATTTACATAAGTAATCAGACTCTTTACTCAGTACTTTGTTGAAGCACCTTTGGCAGCGATTACAGCCTCAAGTCTTCTTGGGTATGACGCTACAAGCTTGGAACACCTGTATTTGGGGAGTTTCTCCCATTCTTCTATGCAGATCCTCTCAAGCTCTGTCAGGTTGGATGGGGAGTGTCGCTTCACAGTTATTTTCAGGTCTCTCCAGAGATGTTCGATCAGGTTCAAGTCCGGGCTCTGGCTGGACCACTCAAGGACATTCAGAGACTTGTCCCGAAGCCACTCCTGTGTTGTCTTGGCTGTGTGTTTAGGGTCGTTGTCCTGTTGGAAGGTGAACCTTCGCCCCAGTCTGAGGTCCTGAGCGCTCTGGAGCAGGTTTTCATCAAGGATCTCACTGTACTTTGCTCCGTTCATCTTTCCCTCGATCGTGACTAGTCTCCCAGTCCCTGTGCGCTGAAATACATCCCCACAGCATGATGCTGCCACCACCATGCTTCACCGTAGGGATGGTGCCAGGTTTCCTTCAGACTGACACTTGGCATTCAGGCCAAAGAGTTCAATCTTGGTTTCATCAGACCAGATAATCTTGTTTCTCATGGTCTGAGAGTCTTTAGGTGCCTTTTGGCAAACTCCAAGCTGGCTGTCATGTGCCTTTTACTGAGGAGTGGCTTCCGTCTGGCCCCTCTACCATAAAGGCCTGATTGGTAGAGTGCTGCAGAGATGGATGTCGTTCTGGACAGTTCTCCCATCTCCACAGAAGCTCTGTCAGAGTGACCATCGGGTTCTTGGTCACCTCCCTGACCGAGGCCCTTCTCCCTCGATTGCTCAGTTTGGCCGGGCGGCCAGCTCTAGGAAGAGTCTTGGTGGTTCCAAACTTCTTCCCATTTAAGAATGATGGAGGCCACTGTGTTCTTGGGGACCTTTAAATGCTGCAGAACTTTTTTGTTACCCTTCGCCAGATCTGTGCTTCGACACAATCCTGTCTCGGAGCTCTACGGACAATTCCTTCGACCTCATGGCTTGGTTTTTGCTCTGACATGCACTGTCAACTGTGGAACCTTATATAGACAGGTGTGTGCCTTTCCAAATCATGTCCAATCAATTGAATTTACCACAGGTGGCCTTCAATCAAGTTGTAGAAACATCTCAAGGATGATCAATGGAAATAGGATGCATCTGAGCTCAATTTCAAGTCTCATAGCAAAGGGTCAGAATACTTATGTAAATGTGATATTTCCTTTGGAATGTTAATTTCTCTACCATAAGCTCTACCATGTCGTTTTAGAACATTTGGCAGTACATCCAACCGGCCTCACAACCGCAGACCACGTGTAACCACGCCAGCCCAGGACCTCCACATTCGGCTTCTTCACCTGCGGGATCGTCTGAGACCAGCCACCCGGACAGCTGATGAAACTGTGGGTTTGCACAGCCGAAGCATTTCTGCACAAACTGTCAGAAACCGTCTCAGGGAAGTTCATCTGTGTGCTCGTCATCCTCACGAGGGTCTTGACTTGACTGCAGTTCGGCATCGTAACTGACTTCAGTGGGCAAATGCTCACCTTTGATGGCCAGTGGCACGCTGGAGAAGTGTGCTCTTCACGGATGAATCCCAGTTTCAACTGTACCGGGCAGATGGCAGACAGCATGTACAGCGTTGTGTGGGTGAGCGGTTTGCTGATGTCAACATTGTGAACAGAGTGCCCCATGGTGGCATTGTGGAAATCGTATGGGCAAGCATAAGCTGCGGACAACGAACACAATTGCATTTTATCGATGGCAATTTGAATGCACAGAGATACCGTGAAGAGATCCTGAGGCCCATTGTCGTGCCATTTATCCGCCGCCATCACCTCATGTTTCAGCATGATAATGCACGGCCCCATGTCGCAAGGATCTGTACACAATTCCTGGAAGCTGAAAATCACCCATCCTCCATGGTCTGCACACTCACCAGACATGTCACCCATTGAGCATGTTTGGGATGCTCCGGATCGACGTGTACGACAGCGTGTTCCAGTTCCCGCCAATATCCAGCAGCTTCGCACAGCCATTGAAGAGGAGTGGGACAGCATTCCACAGGCCACAATCAACAGCCTGATCAACTCTATGTGAAGGAGATGTGTAGCGCTGCGACATCTCACAACAGATACTACATTTTAAAAAAGGTATCTGTGACCAACAGATCCATATCTGTATTCCCAGTCATGCGAAATCCATAGATTAGGGCCTAATTAATTTATTTCAATTGACCAATTTCCTTATATGAACTGTAACTCAGTAAAATCTTTGAAATTGTTGCATGTTGCATTTATATTTTTGTTCAGCCCTATTTATAGCCTAGTGGCCCATTGAGACACAATGTAAAAATCAGAATCACCTTTATTCACCAAGTACATTTACACAGTCAGAATGTTACCTGGTGATATGGTGCTGCTAGTGATAGACAACATAGTCAGAATGTTACCTGGTGATATGGTGCTGCTAGTGATAGACAACATAGTCAGAATGTTACCTGGTGATATGGTGCTGCTAGTATAGACAACATAGTCACAATGTTACCTGGTGATATGGTGCTGCTAGTATAGACAACACAGTCAGAATGTTACCTGGTGATATGGTGCTGCTAGTGATAGACAACATAGTCAGAATGTTACCTGGTGATATGGTGCTGCTAGTGATAGACAACATAGTCAGAATGTTACCTGGTGATATGGTGCTGCTAGTGATAGACAACATAGTCAGAATGTTACTTGGTGATATGGTGCTACTAGTGATAGACAACATAGTCAGAATGTTACTTGGTGATATGGTGCTACTAGTGATAGACAACATAGTCAGAATGTTACTTAGTGATATGGTGCTGCTAGTGATAGACAACATAGTCAGAATGTCACTTAGTGATATGGTGCTGCTAGTGATAGACAACATAGTCAGAATGTTACCTGGTGATATGGTGCTACTAGTGATAGACAACATAGTCAGAATGTTACTTAGTGATATGGTGCTGCTAGTGATAGACAACATAGTCAGAATGTCACTTAGTGATATTGTGCTGCTAGTGATAGACAACATAGTCAGAATGTTACCTGGTGATATGGTGCTGCTAGTGATAGACAACACAGTCAGAATGTTACTTAGTGATATGGTGCTGCTAGTGATAGACAACATAGTCAGAATGTCACTTAGTGATATTGTGCTGCTAGTGATAGACAACATAGTCAGAATGTTACCTGGTGATATGGTGCTGCTAGTGATAGACAACATAGTCAGAATGTTACCTGGTGATATGGTGCTGCTAGTGATAGACAACATAGTCAGAATGTTACCTGGTGATATGGTGCTGCTAGTGATAGACAACACAGTCAGAATGTTACCTGGTGATATGGTGCTGCTAGTGATAGACAACATAGTCAGAATGTTACCTGGTGATATGGTGCTGCTAGTGATAGACAACATAGTCAGAATGTTACCTGGTGATATGGTGCTGCTAGTGATAGACAACATACTCAGAATGTTACCTGGTGATATGGTGCTGCTAGTATAGACAACATAGTCAGAATGTTACCTGGTGATATGGTGCTTCTAGTATAGACAACATAGTCAGAATGTTACCTGGTGATATGGTGCTGCTAGTATAGACAACATACTCAGAATGTTACCTGGTGATATGGTGCTGCTAGTGATAGACAACATAGTCAGAATGTTACTAGGTGATATGGTGCTGCTAGTGATAGACAACATAGTCAGAATGTTACCTGGTGATATGGTGCTGCTAGTGATAGACAACATAGTCAGAATGTTACTAGGTGATATGGTGCTGCTAGTGATAGACAACATAGTCAGAATGTTACCTGGTGATATGGTGCTGCTAGTATAGACAACATAGTCAGAATGTTACCTGGTGATATGGTGCTGCTAGTGATAGACAACATAGTCAGAATGTTACTTGGTGATATGGTGCTGCTAGTGATAGACAACATAGTCAGAATGTTACCTGGTGATATGGTGCTGCTAGTGATAGACAACATAGTCAGAATGTTAGCTTGGTGATATGGTGCTGCTAGTGATAGACAACATAGTCAGAATGTTACCTGGTGATATGGTGCTGCTAGTGATAGACAACATAGTCAGAATGTTACTTGGTGATATGGTGCTGCTAGTGATAGACAACATAGTCAGAATGTTACCTGGTGATATGGTGCTGCTAGTGATAGACAACATAGTCAGAATGTTACTTGGTGATATGGTGCTGCTAGTGATAGACAACATAGTCAGAATGTTACCTGGTGATATGGTGCTGCTAGTATAGTCAACATTTAGAGACAGAATACAGACAGCGGAGTTAAAAAAAAGTTTACATACATTATATACAACTAGCTAGAGCAGTGTTTCCCAAACTCGGTCCTCGGGACCCCAAAGTGCAGATTTAGTTTTTTCCTAACACTACACAGCTGATTCAAATTATCAAAGCTTGATGATTAGTTGATTATTTGAATCGGCTGTGTAGTGTTAGGGCAAAAAAACAAAATGTGCACCCCTTGGGGTCCCGAGGACCGAGTTTGGGAAACCTGAGGTAGAGTGAGCATAGAGCTGTGAGAATGAGCAGATATGGGGCGGCAGGTAGCTTAGTGGTTAAGAGCGTTGTGCCAGTAACCGAAAGGTTGCTGGTTCTAATCCCCGAGCCGACTAGGTGAAAAATATGTTTGTGCCCTTGAGCAAGGCACTTAACCCTAATTGCTCTTGTAGGTCTCTCTGGATAAGAGTGTCTACTAAATGACTTAAATATAATATTATTCAGTGGGTATACGATTGTTACACAGTGGATGTACACATTTACAGTATCAGTATGAATATATATCGAAATGCAGAGAGATGAACAGAGTGCAAGGCAGTTAGTTCAGTTATTTAGTGTACAGTTCAGAGATGGCTTGATGCGGTATAGTTCAGTTATTTAGTGTACAGTTCAGAGATGGCTTGATGCGGTATAGTTCAGTTATTTTGTGTACAGTTCAGAGATGGCTTAATGCAGTATCGTTTAGTTATTTTGTGTACAGTTCAGAGATGGCTTGATGCAGTGTGCAGAATGGAGTGCATAGTCCTTTAGTCTCTATGGGTCGGATGGCCGGTTGGTGAGGGTCACAATCCGGGGGAAGAAACTTTTCAGGTGGCGGGAGGTTTTGGTCATGAGTGACCTGAACCGCCTGCCAGAGGTGAATTTTTGGAGGAGGCGTTGACCGGGGTGGGAGGGGTCGGCGATGATCTTTCCTGAACGCTTCCTTGCCCTGGAGTTGTGCAGGACTACGATGGAGGGCAAGTGGCAGCCCAGCCCGGACAATGCATTGCAGTTTGCAGCGGACAGACTCAAACCAGACTGTGATGGAGGAGGTGAGGATGGAATCAACAATTGATGCATAAAATCGGATCAGGATTGACTGGGAGATTTAGACTACTTTCCACCAGCCGGGCGACCTCTCCACGGTACATGGACTCATCGCAGTCGGTGAGGAAACCGACCAGAGTGGTGTCATTTGCAAACTTTAGTAGTTTGACAGATGCGTTGTTGGAGGTGCAGTCATTGGTGTAGAGTGAGTAGAGTAGAGGTGAGAGGTGAGAGCACGCGTCCTTGCTGGCGCTCCGGTGCTGAGGGATAAAGGGTCTGAAAGGTGTTTTCCCAGCTTCACGTGTTGCGTCCTGTTGGACAGGAAGTCAGTGATCCACTGAAAGATGAAGTTGGACATGTTCAGCTGGGAGAGTTTGTCTTGTAGCAGTTCTGGGATGATGGTTTTGAACGCAGAGCTAAAGTCCACAAACCATATCCTTGCATGTGTCTCTGGGTTATCCAGGTGTTTGAGGATGAAGTGGAGGCCCATGTTGACAGCGTTAGCTTCTATCTCAAGGGCATCAGACTGTTATATAGCGAACACTAGCCGGCCTCCACCCAGTACCCTGCCCTGAACTTAGTCACTGTCACTAGCCGGCTACCACCCGGTTACTCAACCCTGCACCTTAGAGGCTGCTGCCCTATATACATAGACATGGAATCACTGGCCACTTTAATAATGGAACACTGGTCACTTTAATAATGGAAAACTAGTCACTTTAATAATGGAACACTGGTCACTTTAATAATGGAACACTGGCCACTTTAATAATGGAACACTGGCCACTTTAATAATGGAACACTGGTCACTTTAATAATGGAACACTGGTCACTTTAATAATGGAACACTGGTCACTTTAATAATGGAACACTGGTCACTTTAATAATGGAACACTGGCCACTTTAATAATGGAACACTGGTCACTTTAATAATGGAACACTGGTCACTTTAATAATGGAACACTGGTCACTTTAATAATGGAACACTGGCCACTTTAATAATGGAACACTGGTCACTTTAATAATGGAACACTGGTCACTTTAATAATGGAACACTGGTCACTTTAATAATGGAACACTGGTCACTTTAATAATGGAACACTGGTCACTTTAATAATGGAACACTGGTCACTTTAATAATGGAACACTGGTCACTTTAATAATGGAACACTGGTCACTTTAATAATGGAACACTGGTCACATTAATAATGGAACACTGGCCACTTTAATAATGGAACACTGGCCACTTTAATAATGGAACACTAGCCACTTTAATAATGGAACACTGGTCACTTTAATAATGGAACACTGGTCACTTTAATAATGGAACACTGGCCACTTTAATAATGGAACACTGGTCACTTTAATAATGGAACACTGGTCACTTTAATAATGGAACACTAGTCACTTTAATAATGTTTATATACCTTTTTACCCATTTCATATGTATATACTGTATTCTAGTCAAGTCCATCCTATTCAACTATTGCTGTATTCTATTCTATCCACATATTCTACAGATATACTACATATTCTATCCACATACTGTCCATACTGTCTATGTCTACACATCCAGACTCTGACATTGCTCTTCCTAATATTGATATATTTATTAATTCCATTCTTTTACTTTTAGATCTGTGTGTATTGTTGTGAATTGTTAGATACTACTGCACTGTTGGAGCAAGGAACACAAGCATTTCACTACCACCGCAATAACATCTGCTAAATATGTGTATGCGACCAATATAATTTGATTTGATTTGTAGGCGAACTGCAGTGGGTCGAGGGAGGCGTCAGGGATGGTTTTGAGATGGGACAGTACCAGGCGCTGAAAGGTTTTCATGACGACCGAGGTGAGCGCTGCAGGGCTGTAGTCATTCAGGCAGGACACCTGTTTTTTCGGGACTGGAACGATGATGGAGGATTTGAAACAGGCAGGAACAGTTGCTCTAGTGACTGGTTGAATACGTCCGTGAATAATAATGATAATATCTTACAAGGGAAATGGCATATTGTAGCACAAAATAATACTAATAATAAGATAAATAGTATAATTGCCATTGGAGCCAAGTAACACGCTTCTTGGGTAACGGAATCGGCTAGATGCCGCACATGGTGAAAACAAACGCACTTCTAGCTCAAAATGAAAAACATACACAAGCTCAGATGTCAATCTTGTTTTATGCTAAGAGTCCCGAAAATGTTCACCGAGCATGGAAAAAAAATCCTTTCATCACTCACCCTTGGAATTCCCTCCGAGCCAACCTAGAGCGGGTGTCCCTGGAGGAGTTCAAAGGACAAATAGAGTTTACATTTTAGTCATTCAGCAGACGCTCTTATCCGGAGCGACTTACAGTTAGCGAGCGCATACATTTTTCATACTGGCTCCCATGTGGGAAACGAACCCACAACCCTGGCGTTGCGAGCGCCACGCTCTACCAACTGAGCTACACAGGGAGACCTGTAGATGAACAGGTTGTTGAGACGTAGTTGGTTCTAGTTGTCACTAGTTTGCGGTGCCTTCTGAAAGGAAGCATGTTGTTTTACTCCACACACCACACACACACACACACACACACACACTGTTTGTTTGTTGTCCCTTTTGTCTTACATTGTTTATGTTTTTAGCCCCCCGTCCCCACAGGAGACCTTTAGCCTCTAGCCAGGCCGTCGTTGTAAATAAGAATTCGTTCCTAATTGACTAGCCTGGTTAAATAAATAAAGGTACAATTCATATATTTTTTTTTTATGAACTTTTGAGGATGTTCCAGTGTTTCAATACAATGGTTTAGACGCGACGGGGTTGTACTCTGTAGAAAGGCATTTTATATAAACGGTTGACAGTTCTTACTGGACTATTACTCCTGAGTGGCGCAGTGGTCTAAGGCTCTGCATCGCAGCGCTAACTGTGCCACTAGAGATCCTGGTTCGAACCCAGGCTCTGTCGTGACCGGGAGACTCATGGGCGGCGCACAATTGGCCCAGGGTAAGGGAGGGAATGGCCGGCAGGGATGTAGCTCAGTTGATAGAGCATGGCGTTTGCAACGCCAGGATTGTGGGTTCAATTCCCACGGGGGGCCAGTATAAAAAAAACATGTGTTCACTAACTGTAAGTCGCTCTGCTAAATGACTTAAATGTTACTATTTGCTTAAACTTTAGTTAAAGTTGTATCTGTTAGGGTAGCTAATTCTGGGTCGTCACTAGTAAGCGTCAGCACATTCTGGGAAGGGAAGGCGTTCTCTTGTTGGGTTGACGAAATGAGAAGGATCCAGTCATCCAGCAGCGCTCTACCATCTCTGCTCTGTATTGACAGTGACAATCCCGGGGGGGTAGAAGGATTACTTTGATACTATTCCAGGTATTCCTTAAAGAGGTAGGGTTTCAAGTGTCTCCGGAAGGTGGTTAGTGACTCCGCTGTCCTGGCGTCGTGGGGGAGCTTGTTCCACCATTGGGGTGCCAGAGCAGTAAATAGCTTTGACTGGGCTGAGCGTAACTGTGCTTCCGTAGAGGTAGGGGGGCTAGCAGGCCAGAGGTGGATGAACGTAGTGCCCTCATTTGGGTGTAGGGTCTGATCAGAGCCTGAAGGTACGGAGGTGCTGTTCCCCTCACAGCTCCGTAGGCAAGCACCATGGTCTTGTAGCAGATGCGAGCCTCAACTGGAAGCCAGTGGAGTGTGCGGAGGAGCGGGGTGACGTGAGAGAACTTGGGAAGGTTGAACACCAGACAGGCTGCAGTTACAATATTCAATAATATTTGTAGTTTGCAAGCTCTCTTTACTATTAAAGGCGTCCGCATGCTTCCCACCCGAAACCGTTCGGTATAGTTCTTGTATATATTTTGACGACATTTATTGACGTTTTTGTTCCTTTTGAACTTCGGTGACGTTTATTTGGCCTGTTCGGGCACACAATTTTTTTTCTGGAGGCAAGCCAAAGTTCTAAGCTGAAGTTTATGCCCCTTCGTCTGTGATTGGTCAATAGTATGGATTCTTCATTAAAGTCTTTGTTGTCATTCAACAAGAGATTACTTGTTTTCCTGCACATTATTTCATTGAAAAATACTGCACCAAACATCGTAGTTAGATGTAAAATTGCGCGACTAAGATCTCTTCGGCAAAACGTCAAAATTAATGACAGATTTCTTGAGTTATCTTAGATTCATTCTGACTATTTTGAGGAAGTGGCTACGGCATCTCAAAATGGACAAACTGTACTATTGTCGCTTTTTTCTCGTTTTTTCAAGCAAAGGTCTGTTAAGGGAGTATGAGAGCACACTCGTTCGGTTTCGGCTGAACTGAAGCATGCTGACACCTTCAGTGCACTCACTCAGGATTAAATTTTTCACTAAAGTGCCAATTGTCTTTCTGTTTTATTTTTCTATTAGGCTAATCGGTTTTGTTGGCAGTAAAACCAGTGCTAATGTCTACCTTTAAAACCTTGCACGGCAGGGACCGAAACTAACTTTTTGGTCCACCAGCCACTGTAGCGGGTAGATTTAGAAATCTATTAGCCTACCAGCCCAAATAGTATTTCTTGACCAAAATTACACCATAAACCACAAATAACTGTTGAGCATGCTTTGTAATGTTTCTATAACAATAAATGTATTACTAGTAAGAAGTAATGTGGTATATTGCTCAATTTCATTAAAATGTTTTTGACCCGAGTGTTTTTAACCAAAATGTCACAGATGAGACAAACGTGAGATGAGACATGTTCAGCTGCCCCTTTAATGGCGGGAGGTTACCATGGTAACAGGGCCACTTGAGACACGCGCCTGTGAGATTGAGAGAGTCTGACTAGTAGCTGTGTTGTCTCTTGCGCCAAATAAAACACTGGTGTGTAGACTTTACAGTGAAATGCTTGCTTTACGAACCTTTCCCGACAATGCAGAGTTTTAAAATAATAATACAAAATAAAATAGTAACTAACACAAGAGGAATAAAAATTAGATACACAAGAATGGAGCTATATACAGGAAGTACCAGTACCAGATCACTGTGGAGCTATATACAGGGAGTACCAGTACCAGATCAATGTGGAGCTATATACAGGGAGTACCAGTACCAGATCAATGTGGAGCTATATACAGGGAGTACCAGTACCAGATCAATGTGGACCTATATACAGGGAGTACCAGTACCAGATCAATGTGGAGCTATATACAGGGAGTACCAGATCAATGTGGAGCTATATACAGGGAGTACCAGTACCAGATCAATGTGGAGCTATATACAGGGAGTACCAGATCAATGTGGAGCTATATACAGGGAGTACCAGTACCAGATCAATGTGGAGCTATATACAGGGAGTACCAGTACCAGATCAATGTGGAGCTATATACAGGGAGTACCAGTACCAGATCAATGTGGAGCTATATACAGGGAGTACCAGTACCAGATCAATGTGCAGCTATATACAGGGAGTACCAGTACCAGATCAATGTGGAGCTATATACAGGGAGTACCAGTACCAGATCAATGTACAGCTATATACAGGAAGTACCAGTACCAGATCAATGTGCAGAGGTACAAGGTATTTGAGGTAGATATGTACATGAAGGCAGGGTAAAGTGACTAGGCATCAGGATAGATAATAATAAGGTATTTGAGGTAGATATGTACATGAAGGCAGGGTAAAGTGACTAGTCATCAGGATAGATAATAATAAGGTATTTGAGGTAGATATGTACATGAAGGCAGGGTAAAGTGACTAGGCATCAGGATAGATAATAATAAGGTATTTGAGGTAGATATGTACATGAAGGCAGGGTAAAGTGACTAGGCATCAGGATAGATAATAATAAGGTATTTGAGGTAGATATGTACATGAAGGCAGGGTAAAGTGACTACGCATCAGGATAGATAATAATAAGGTATTTGAGGTAGATATGTACATGAAGGCAGGGTAAAGTGACTAGGCATCAGGATAGATAATAATAAGGTAAAATAAAGAACAGAGTAGCAGCAGCAAATGATGAGTGTAAAAGTGTGCGTGTGTGTTTGTGTTGTGTCGGTATGGGTGTGTCTGTTATGTGTGTGTGCGTATGTAGTGTTTGTGAATGTGTGGGTTTTGTGTCGGAGTAACAACATAGTGTGTGTGAGTGAGTGTGTATGTGGTGTGTATGTTAAGTCTAGTGAGTGTGTATACAGTGCATTCGGAAAGTATTCAGACCCCTTCCCTTTTTCCACATTTTGTTACGTTACAGCCTTATTCTAAAATGGATTAAACAACCACCAAGACTCTTCCTAGAGCTGGCCTCCTGGCCAAACTGAGCAATCGGGGGAGAAGGACCTTGGTCAGGGAGGTGACCAAGAACCCAACTGTCACTCTGACAGAGCTCCACAGTTCCTCTGTGGAGATGGGAGAACCTTCCAGAAGGACAACCATCTCCGCAGCACTCCAGCAATCAGGCCTTTATGGTAGAGTGGCCAGACGGAAGCCACTCCTCAGTAAAAGGCACATGACAGCCCGCTTGGAGTTTGCCAAAAGGCACCTAAAGGACTCTCAGTGAAGCATGGTGGTGACAGCATCATGCTGTGGAGATGTTTTTCAGTGGCAAGGACTGGGAGACTAGTCAGGATCGAGGGAAGGATGAACAGAGCAAAGTACAGAGAGATCTTTGATGAAAACCTGCTCCGGAGCGCTCAGGACCTCCGACTGGGGCGAAGGTTCACCTTCCAACAGGACAACGACCCTAAGCACACAGCCAAGACAACGCAGGAGTGGCTTCGGGACAAGTCTCTGAATGTCCTTGAGTGGCCCAGCCAGAGCCCGGACTTGAACCCGATCTAACATATCTGGAGAGACCTGAAAATAGCTGTGCAGCGACGCTCCCCATCCAACCTGACAGAGCTTGAGAGGATCTGCAGTGAAGAATGGGAGAAACTCCCCAAATACAGGTGTGCCAAGCTTGTAGCGTCATACCCAACAAGACTCAAGGCTGTAGTCGCTGACAAAGGTGCTTAATCAAAGTACTGAATAAAGGGATAATTTTTTTTTAAATTTTTTATACATTTTCTAAAATGTCTAAAAACCTGTTTTTGCTTTGTCATTATGAGGTATTGTGTGTAGATTGATGAGGGGAAAAAAACAATTTAATCAATTTTAGAATAAGGCTGTAACGTAACAAAATGTGGAAAAAGTCAAGGGGTCTGAATACTTTCGGAATGCACTGTATGGTGTGTATATAAAGTCTAGTGAGTTTGCGTAGCGTCAGTGCAAGAGAGTCAGTGCAGATAGTTTGGGTACCATTAATTGACTATTTAGCGGTCTGGCTATCTTCCGTAGCAGCTGAAACTCAGACGTTGAATAACAAAACAATGTAAATAGCCAAGGACAAGAGTCTCACTTCAAAAGACTTCAGTTTCAGTTTCGAGTAAATTAGGCCAACTTTTTATGCTTCTAAAAATGTATCTTTCACTCAGCACTTCCCTCACTGAGCCCCCAGCCAGGCAGTGTTGGTGGGATATAGGATTCATAGTTCTTTGTGTGATTTAATTGACCAGCTATGAAACAAAACGGCAGAAATACTTTGCAAACAGCTACAGCAGCGTTTTATTTTATAAATGTGATCATACCTGACAATTGTTTTTCACAAATGCGAGTGAAATGCTCCCACTGTGGAGCCCTGACCACACGCCAATGTGGCTGGTGAAACAGACATCTCATCCACCAATGCCTAAATCTACCCACATTTGGCGGGTGGCGGGTGGCGGGTGGACATTTTAGACGCTGATACACGTTCTCTGCCATTACTAAGGCTGCGTTTACACAGGCAGCCCAATCTTTTTCCAGAGCTGATCCGATTGGTCAAAAATACCAATTTAATGAAGAAAATATCAGAATTGGGCAGCCAAAGTGCATTTGGGGTCAACACCATTTTTCTCTTTGTACTAATTAGTTGTTTCGTTGGCAGTGAAACCGCTGAGAGGAGACCATTTTGTCCAGAGCTATAGGGAGGACAGCAGGGACAGCAGGTAAAACAGGCTGGTGAGTTGTGCTATGGACCCGTGGTATGACAACATATTGTAGACTGGTGAGTAGTGCTATGGACCCGTGGTATGACAACATATTGCAGACTGGTGAGTAGTGCTATGGACCCGTGGTATGACAACATATTGCAGACTGGTGAGTAGTGCTATGGACCCGTGGTATGACAACATATTGTAGACTGGTGAGTAGTGCTATGGACCCGTGGTATGACAACATATTGCAGACTGGTGAGTAGTGCTATGGACCCGTGGTATGACAACATATTGCAGACTGGTGAGTAGTGCTATGGACCCGTGGTATGACAACATATTGTAGACTGGTGAGTAGTGCTATGGACCCGTGGTATGACAACATATTGCAGACTGGTGAGTAGTGCTATGGACCCGTGGTATGACAACATAATAGTAGAATTATAGGTCTAGAATCACAAATATAATTATTTGTGATTTACTCATGACCTTTTTTGTTCATATTTTACATATTATGATAATTTCCAGAACATTAAGATGGCACGGACAGCGATATGCAACCTCGTCTTAGGTAAGACTGAAAGAGATGAGGAAGTTAATTGGCCATGTGAATTTCAATCATATAATCGGGTCTCACCATTGACCAACTATTCTACAAGTCTCATGTATTAAATGGGAAGTGTTATAGGAAATGCCACTAACAATGTTTAGTTGGTAGAGCATGGTGCTTGCAACGCCTGGGTAGTGGGTTCGAGTCCCGGGGCCACTCATACGTAAAAATGTATGCACACATGACTGTAAGTCGCTTTGGATAAAAGCGTCTGCTAAATGGCATTTATTATATACAGTATATACTGAACGAAAATATAAACGCCACATGTATGGTCCTCTGTAGCTCAGCTGGTAGAGCACGGCGCTTGTAACGCCAAGGTAGTGGGTTCGATCCCCGGGACCACCCATACACAACAACAAAAAATTTATGCACGCATGACTGTAAGTCGCTTTGGATAAAAGCGTCTGCTAAATGGCATATTATTTTTTATTATAAAGTGTTGGTCCCATGTTTCATGAACTGAAATAAAAGATCCCCCGAAATTTTCCATAGGCACAAAAAAGCTTAATTCTCTCAAATTTGGTGCAGCAGAGAGATTCTAAAGTCACATATGGATTTACCTTCTCATCGTCTGATGGAAGGCAGGTATTCACCGAGAGTCTCGGTAGGATCTGATCTAGGATTGGTTTTGCCTTTTTTTAGAACATCATGAATAAGGTAATTTGGAACGGGTGGGCCTGGTCCTAGATCAGCCCTCCTCCTCTCTGAGACTCCTTTTGAATATGGGCCCTTGCCTGACCTCTTCTGGGACCTTTGTTATTGAATCTGGGGAGTGACCTACCTGCCTTACACATCAGCCAGGCCTTTCCCTGCTAATGATTGGCCTCTTTCCCAATTGTCCTATGAGTTTTTAGTTCTTTGACTGAAATAAAATCATAACTAATTATGATACTTTTGATCTGAAACCTATCTAAATATTTTTGGTGGCCAACGATTAATACTCACACATATGTCAACGTGCAAATATGGGTTAATGTCAATAAATATGCGAAAACTGTAATGTGAAACTGTTATCTTTTTATGAGACTGTGTAGCGTCTGCCATCTTGTCCCAGAAACCCCCACTACACACCAGGGAAACAGAAACCCCCACTACACACCAGGGAAACAGAAACCCCCACCACACACCAGGGAAACAGAAACCCCCACTACACACCAGGGAAACAGAAACCCCACCACACACCAGGGAAACAGAAACCCCCACCACACACCAGGGAAACAGAACCCCCACCACACACCAGGGAAACAGAAACCCCACCACACACCAGGGAAACAGAAACCCCCACCACACACCAGGGAAGCAAAGTGGATCACACCAAGCCCATACTTACAATGTTTCAAAGTGTATTTATTTGTTTTTTTTCCGTACAGTATCACGTTTCCAACAGTCCCACAGCATCAGATGCAGCATGCAGAGAAAGGGGGAAAATAACTTTCAAACTTAACCATTTTCAGTTTCCACATACTAAAAAGAACCCTTCAAAGAAAAATAGAAAACGTAGCAGTTAACTAAAGAGCAGTCTGAATTATACAAACAACAGAATAGAAAGCTGGAACTGCATTTAATAAATACGTATATATACAAAACCAACACATCAAATCTCCCCGTGAATGCTGAGTACCATGTGTAGCAGTTAACACAGGAACATACCTTTTACTGGAAAATAAGCATCATCATCTTGCTGATCTGGGAGGAAAATACTAACAAGTGAACACGTAGTTCAGTTTTGTTTTTGGATTACTGCTCATAATGTGTACATTTTACCAAAGTTTGGCAACATCCATATTGTATCCCAGTAGATGATTACATATCATAATTACTAACATCACCATTCATGTGTTAACAGGAGGATTATTTAAATAGTTCATCTACATGCACAACCAAAATCATGCAACCGTAGGGGAGGCCCAAGCAAACCGTTTGTACAGCGCTCTATGAAGGGATACGGCGTGCATCCCAAATGGCCCCCTATTCCCTACATAGTGCACTACTTTTGACCAGATCCCTATGAGCCCTGGTCAAAAAGTAGTGCACTACATAGGGAATAGGGTGCCATTTTTGATACACACGACGACTCTCCAACTCAATGTTTCTCACTAGAATCACTGGTGTCCAAACCAGCTGTTTGGCTCACTCAAAGCCCACCCGACACCATTTTGTTAAAAAATAAATTCCAGGGATGCCCATTTCCTCTTAAATACAGTAGTTTGGTAACGCTCGTGTCAATCTCCCTGCTTTTGAACGATGAGGCGGTTGTGATAGAAAAAGTGTTGGAAGAAGACTCACTATCCCATGGATTATGCCAACAGGTTGAGTCATTCTGTTGTCGCAGTAGAAGGAACCCTGTACTGTAACATCACTATTCAGGAGGGCTTTGACATCTAGCTGCTGCAGCCTCTCTTTATTTAAGCAAACACTGACCTAATCTAGTATACACGGAGTGTACAAAACATTAGGAACACCTGCTCTATCCATGACATAGACTGACCAGGTGAAAGCTATGATCCCTTATCGAAGTCACATATTAAATCTACTTCAATCAGTGTAGATGAAGGGGAGGTTAAAGAAGGATTTTTAAGCTTTGAGACAATTGTGTACGTGTGCCATTCAGAGGGTGAATGGGCAAGAAAAAAGATTTTGGTGCCTTTGAACGAGGTACGGTAGTAGGTGCCAGGCGCACCGGTTGGTGTCAAGAACTGCAACGCTGCTGGGTTTTTCCACGCTCAACAGTTTCCTGTGTGTATCAAGAATGGTCCACCACCCAAAGGACATCCAGCCAACTTGACACAACTTTTGGAAGCAATGGAGTCAACATGGGCCAGCATCCCTCTTGAACGCTTTTGACAGCTTGTAAAGTCCATGCCCAGACGAGTTGAGGCTGTTCTGAGGGCAAAAGGGGGTGCCACTCAATGTTAGGAAGGTGTCCACTGAGTGAGTGTATATTGGTTACAAAACTAACAATGCTGCCCACAGCTGAGTCTCAATAAGATGCCATAACGGTATTTATACCATGGCATTGTTGGATACTTGTTTCTGATTGGCTTGAAGGGCATTCTAGAGCGTGCATTATTTCAATATAACATGCGGTGTATTTGCACGGTAGAATTCAATGACTATAGTTCATTCTTACATGTTCTATATTTGAGCTGCTTTTGAAAAACAAAAGTCTAATTGAAAACATTGGCATTGTTGAATTAGATTTTCATAATAGTAACCTAGCACTGATGGTTTGGTTAGCTAAACTAGCAAGTCAGTTTGGTTACCACGGCAACTTTGTAGCTATTTTGCAAATGAACACATTTCTAGCGGCAAATGTGTTAAATTATAGCCGTGGTATAAAAGGGATAATCAACTCAGGACTCTCTGCGTTCTCTGGAAAATAATGCAACTCCGTGGAAGGTTCGTTTCACTCCACTAGCGTGACGTGGAACCACACCCGTCGCTATGGGCGGGCCATAGGGGGCCGGGCCCGCCCCCACTTGAGGGAATTTATTATTAAATATACGTACTGTAGGCTAATAATAATTGTGCCCTGCCCTCCCTTGCATTTCATATGCCCCCCTTAAGACTGAGGTCTGGCGACGGGTCTGGGTGGAACGCACCTTCCACGTCGTTCATTCTTTTCCAGAGAACGCATAGAGCCCCAAGCTGATTATCCCTTACATATTGTCTCAATAACACACTGACATTCACAATCTTTGTCAACAATTTCTCATCTCGATGTCTTAGGGTCAGGATATTCCTCCACACTTCAGTTCAAAATGAAATGCAATACAAATACATAGATGCTCTCCATGATTTGAAGAGAGATTCTTCAACTTGAGTGATGCGCTCTAGAAGGTCACTTTATTCATTCAGTTGTCCACAAGGTGCAACTGACATGTGACTATTCCAAAACCCTCCGAAAGACACACATACAGGTCGGAGCAGGGGGCTGCCATACCACCGAGCCTGTGGAGCAGTTGTTGTGGGGGGGGGGGTTAAGTGCCTTGCTCAAGGGCACAATGGCAGGCAATGGCATCTAGGATTTGATACCAGCAACCCTCCCGTTGCCAGCTCACTTCCCACCCGATTTTTCCCATCAGACCCGGGATTCAAACTGGCTAACCTCTAAATGCCAGGCTACCTGCCGCCCATTTACTTTGCATTGTGGGGGATTGTCATGTGGACCGATGCAGACTGTTCAACGTAAAAACAGGTCATTAAAGTAAGTAAACGACAAATCACTTTCTTGGCATCTATCTCTACTTTCAGAACGTTGACAGGAAACAGAATAATAATCTCCAACAATATAAACATCTATAAATAAAACATTCTATCACTCATGTTACAACAACAGTAATTGTGTGTTTCATGTGATCGGAAGCTTAACTGATCTAATCCAACTTGCTCAAGCGTGAAATGGAACAAAAAAAAATTGCTGTTTATTTGTGAAAAAAATAAAATGTGCATCTAACCATCTAGTGACCATGTAGCGAGCGTTTTGACACATCACCGACTAGTCCTCCATAACGGACAGCGTTTTGACGCATCACCGACTAGTCATCCATAACGGACAGCGACTGACGCATCACCGACTAGTCATCCATAACGGACAGCGACGACGGATAGTTAATCATAACAATATGATCTGGCTTCTGGATATGTCCTGGTTGGCACTTAACACCCTGCTTTTTGAATTGTAACTGAAATCAAGTATATTATTTACGTAACGCCTCAACTAACTACACATTTCACCATGAGGGAGCCATTATAGATATACATATAGATATACATATAGATATACATATACATGTCCATTTGTGTATTTTTTTTAAAAAGAGACCTGAACGAAAATAAATATTTTAAAAAATAACAAAGAAAGAAAATGACAATGAAGTAAATCTAAACAAGGCAACCTTTCTCACACCCTCCCTCCTCCATTGAACTGGGATGCTCTTACAAACGAGAATAGCTGTCCTTCTTTTGGGTTATTGAGAGGATCGGAATTCAATAACACTTAAAAAGTTGGCTTCATGAGGCTCGTGGTTTCTCAAAAAAAAAAAAAAGTGGCTTCAAGGAGAGAGAGAATACTTCCATTGAAATACACAGAGAGCGTTTGTCAGATGTCTGGAGCAGATCTTCAGAGACAGACGGAGAAGAAAGCGAGGGCGGGAGAGCAGCAGGGACGGGCTCACACGTCCACCACCATCTTTTTGTGTATGTCAAGACCACCCACCACCTAGGAGAAGAGAGGAGGATCAGAACCATACAGATAGAATTGGAATTAGAACTAGAATAATAATTATAATTCCAATTCCAATTGTAATTCCAATTCTAATTCCAATACTAGTATAACTACTGTATCCTGTTACCCCCTTAATACTAGTATAACTACAGTATCCTGTTAACCCCTTAATACTAGTATAACTACTGTATCCTGTTAACCCCTTAATACTAGTATAACTACTGTATCCTGTTAACCCCTTAATACTAGTATAACTACAGTATCCTGTTAACCCCTTTAATACTAGTATAACTACAGTATCCTGTTAACCCCTTAATACTAGTATAACTACTGTATCCTGTTAACCCTTAATACTAGTATAACTACTGTATCCTGTTAACCCCTTAATACTAGTATAACTACTGTATCCTGTTAACCCCTTAATACTAGTATAACTACTGTATCCTGTTAACCCCTTAATACTAGTATAACTACAGTATCCTGTTAACCCCTTAATACTAGTATAACTACAGTATCCTGTTAACCCCTTAATACTAGTATAACTACTGTATCCTGTTAACCCCTTAATACTAGTATAACTACTGTATCCTGTTAACCCCTTAATACTAGTATAACTACAGTATCCTGTTAACCCCTTAATACTAGTATAACTACAGTATCCTGTTAACCCTTAATACTAGTATAACTACAGTATCCTGTTAACCCCTTAATACTATTATAACTACTGTATCCTGTTAACCCCTTAATACTAGTATAACTACTGTATCCTGTTACCTCATAATACTAGTATAACTACTGTATCCTGTTAACCCCTTAATACTAGTATAACTACAGTATCCTGTTAACCCCTTTAATACTAGTATAACTACTGTATCCTGTTAACCCTTTAATACTAGTATAACTACAGTATCCTGTTAACCCCTTAATACTAGTATAACTACAGTATCCTGTTAACCCTTAATACTAGTATAACTACTGTATCCTGTTAACCCCTTAATACTAGTATAACTACTGTATCCTGTTAACCCCTTAATACTAGTATAACTACAGTATCCTGTTAACCCCTTAATACTAGTATAACTACACTATCCTGTTAACCCCTTAATACTAGTATAACTACTGTATCCTGTTAACCCCTTAATACTAGAATAACTACAGTATCCTGTTAACCCCTTAATACTAGTATAACTACTGTATCCTGTTAACCCCTTAATACTACTATAACTACAGTATCCTGTTAACCCCTTAATACTAGTATAACTACTGTATCCTGTTAACCCCTTAATACTAGTATAACTACAGTATCCTGTTAACCCCTTAATACTAGTATAACTACTGTATCCTGTTAACCCCTTAATACTAGTATAACTACAGTATCCTGTTAACCCCTTAATACTAGTATAACTACAGTATCCTGTTAACCCCTTAATACTAGCATAACTACAGTATCCTGTTAACCCCTTAATACTAGCATAACTACAGTATCCTGTTAACCCCTTAATACTAGTATAACTACTGTATCCTGTTAACCCCTTAATACTAGTATAACTACTGTATCCTGTTAACCCCTTTAATACTAGTATAACTACTGTATCCTGTTAACCCCTTAATACTAGTATAACTACTGTATCCCTGTTAACCCCTTAATACTAGTATAACTACTGTATCCTGTTAACCCCTTAATACTAGTATAACTACAGTATCCTGTTAACCCCTTAATACTAGTATAACTACTGTATCCTGTTAACCCCTTAATACTAGTATAACTACAGTATCCTGTTAACCCCTTTAATACTAGTATAACTACAGTATCCTGTTAACCCCTTAATACTAGTATAACTACTGTATCCTGTTAACCCTTAATACTAGTATAACTACTGTATCCTGTTAACCCCTTAATACTAGTATAACTACTGTATCCTGTTAACCCCTTAATACTAGTATAACTACTGTATCCTGTTAACCCCTTAATACTAGTATAACTACAGTATCCTGTTAACCCCTTAATACTAGTATAACTACAGTATCCTGTTAACCCCTTAATACTATTATAACTACTGTATCCTGTTAACCCCTTAATACTAGTATAACTACTGTATCCTGTTAACCCCTTAATACTAGTATAACTACTGTATCCTGTTAACCCCTTTAATACTAGTATAACTACAGTATCCTGTTAACCCCTTAATACTAGTATAACTACTGTATCCTGTTAACCCCTTAATACTAGTATAACTACAGTATCCTGTTAACCCCTTTAATACTAGTATAACTACAGTATCCTGTTAACCCTTTAATACTAGTATAACTACTGTATCCTGTTAACCCCCTTAATACTAGTATAACTACTGTATCCTGTTAACCCCTTAATACTAGTATAACTACAGTATCCTGTTAACCCTATAATACTAGTATAACTACACTATCCTGTTCTTATAATACTAGTATAACTACTGTATCCTGTTAACCCCTTAATACTAGAATAACTACAGTATCCTGTTAACCCTTAATACTAGTATAACTACTGTATCCTGTTAACCCCTTAATACTACTATAACTACAGTATCCTGTTAACCTTAATACTAGTATAACTACTGTATCCTGTTAACCCCTTAATACTAGTATAACTACAGTATCCTGTTAACCCTTAATACTAGTATAACTACTGTATCCTGTTAACCCCTTTAATACTAGTATAACTACAGTATCCTGTTAACCCCTTAATACTAGTATAACTACAGTATCCTGTTAACCCCTTAATACTAGCATAACTACAGTATCCTGTTAACCCCTTAATACTAGCATAACTACAGTATCCTGTTAACCCCTTAATACTAGTATAACTACTGTATCCTGTTAACCCCTTAATACTAGTATAACTACTGTATCCTGTTAACCCCTTAATACTAGTATAACTACTGTATCCTGTTAACCCTTAATACTAGTATAACTACTGTATCCTGTTAACCCTTAATACTAGTATAACTACTGTATCCTGTTAACCCCTAATACTAGTATAACTACAGTATCCTGTTAACCCCTTAATACTAGTATAAGTACTGTATCCTGTTAACCCCTTAATACTAGTATAACTACAGTATCCTGTTAACCCCTTAATACTAGTATAACTACAGTATCCTGTTAACCCCTTAATACTAGTATAACTACTGTATCCTGTTAACCCCTTAATACTAGTATAACTACTGTATCCTGTTAACCCCTTAATACTAGTATAACTACTGTATCCTGTTAACCCCTTAATACTAGTATAACTACTGTATCCTGTTAACCCCTTAATACTAGTATAACTACTGTATCCTGTTAACCCCTTAATACTAGTATAACTACTGTATCCTGTTAACCCCTTAATACTAGTATAACTACTGTATCCTGTTAACCCCTTAATACTAGTATAACTACAGTATCCTGTTAACCCCTTAATACTAGTATAACTACAGTATCCTGTTAACCCCTTAATACTAGTATAACTACAGTATCCTGTTAACCCCTTAATACTAGTATAACTACTGTATCCTGTTAACCCCTTAATACTAGTATAACTACTGTATCCTGTTAACCCCTTAATACTAGTATAACTACAGTATCCTGTTAACCCCTTAATACTAGTATAACTACTGTATCCTGTTAACCCCTTAATACTAGTATAACTACTGTATCCTGTTAACCCCTTAATACTACTATAACTACAGTATCCTGTTAACCCCTTAATACTAGTATAACTACTGTATCCTGTTAACCCCTTAATACTAGTATAACTACTGTATCCTGTTAACCCCTTAATACCAGCATAACTACAGTATCCTGTTAACCCCTTAATACTAGTATAACTACAGTATCCTGTTAACCCCTTAATACTAGTATAACTACAGTATCCTGTTAACCCCTTAATACTAGTATAACTACTGTATCCTGTTAACCCCTTAATACTAGTATAACTACTGTATCCTGTTAACCCCTTAATACTAGTATAACTACAGTATCCTGTTAACCCCTTTAATACTAGTATAACTACAGTATCCTGTTAACCCCTTAATACTAGTATAACTACTGTATCCTGTTAACCCCTTAATACTAGTATAACTACTGTATCCTGTTAACCCCTTAATACTAGTATAACTACTGTATCCTGTTAACCCCTTAATACTAGTATAACTACTGTATCCTGTTAACCCCTTAATACTAGTATAACTACAGTATCCTGTTAACCCCTTAATACTAGTATAACTACAGTATCCTGTTAACCCCTTAATACTAGTATAACTACTGTATCCTGTTAACCCCTTAATACTAGTATAACTACTGTATCCTGTTAACCCTTAATACTAGTATAACTACAGTATCCTGTTAACCCCTTTAATACTAGTATAACTACAGTATCCTGTTAACCCCTTAATACTAGTATAACTACAGTATCCTGTTAACCCCTTAATACTATTATAACTACTGTATCCTGTTAACCCCTTAATACTAGTATAACTACTGTATCCTGTTAACCCTTAATACTAGTATAACTACTGTATCCTGTTAACCCTTAATACTAGTATAACTACAGTATCCTGTTAACCCCCTTAATACTAGTATAACTACTGTATCCTGTTAACCCCTTAATACTAGTATAACTACAGTATCCTGTTAACCCCTTTAATACTAGTATAACTACAGTATCCTGTTAACCCCTTAATACTAGTATAACTACTGTATCCTGTTAACCCCTTTAATACTAGTATAACTACTGTATCCTGTTAACCCCTTAATACTAGTATAACTACAGTATCCTGTTAACCCCTAATACTAGTATAACTACACTATCCTGTTAACCCCTTAATACTAGTATAACTACTGTATCCTGTTAACCCTTAATACTAGAATAACTACAGTATCCTGTTAACCCCTTTAATACTAGTATAACTCTACTGTATCCTGTTAACCCCTTAATACTACTATAACTACAGTATCCTGTTAACCCCTTAATACTAGTATAACTACTGTATCCTGTTAACCCCTTAATACTAGTATAACTACAGTATCCTGTTAACCCCTTAATACTAGTATAACTACTGTATCCTGTTAACCCCTTAATACTAGTATAACTACAGTATCCTGTGTACCCTTAATACTAGTATAACTACAGTATCCTGTTAACCCCTTAATACTAGCATAACTACAGTATCCTGTTAACCCCTTAATACTAGCATAACTACAGTATCCTGTTAACCCCTTAATACTAGTATAACTACTGTATCCTGTTAACCCCTTAATACTAGTATAACTACTGTATCCTGTTAACCCCTTAATACTAGTATAACTACTGTATCCTGTTAACCCTTAATACTAGTATAACTACTGTATCCTGTTAACCCCTTAATACTAGTATAACTACTGTATCCTGTTAACCCCTTAATACTAGTATAACTACAGTATCCTGTTAACCCCTTAATACTAGTATAAGTACTGTATCCTGTTAACCCCTTAATACTAGTATAACTACAGTATCCTGTTTACCCCTTTAATACTAGTATAACTACAGTATCCGTTAACCCCTTAATACTAGTATAACTACTGTATCCTGTTAACCCCTTAATACTAGTATAACTACTGTATCCTGTTAACCCTTAATACTAGTATAACTACTGTATCCTGTTAACCCCTTAATACTAGTATAACTACTGTATCCTGTTAACCCCTTAATACTAGTATAACTACAGTATCCTGTTAACCCTTAATACTAGTATAACTACAGTATCCTGTTAACCCTTAATACTATTATAACTACTGTATCCTGTTAACCCCTTAATACTAGTATAACTACTGTATCCTGTTAACCCCTTAATACTAGTATAACTACTGTATCCTGTTAACCCCTTAATACTAGTATAACTACAGTATCCTGTTAACCCTTAATACTAGTATAACTACTGTATCCTGTTAACCCTTTAATACTAGTATAACTACAGTATCCTGTTAACCCCTTAATACTAGTATAACTACAGTATCCTGTTAACCCCTTAATACTAGTATAACTACTGTATCCTGTTAACCCCTTAATACTAGTATAACTACTGTATCCTGTTAACCCCTTAATACTAGTATAACTACAGTATCCTGTTAACCCCTTAATACTAGTATAACTACACTATCCTGTTAACCCCTTAATACTAGTATAACTACTGTATCCTGTTAACCCCTTAATACTAGAATAACTACAGTATCCTGTTAACCCCTTAATACTAGTATAACTACTGTATCCTGTTAACCCCCTTATAATACTACTATAACTACAGTATCCTGTTAACCCCTTAATACTAGTATAACTACTGTATCCTGTTAACCCTTTAATACTAGTATAACTACAGTATCCTGTTAACCCCTTAATACTAGTATAACTACTGCATCCTGTTAACCCCTTAATACTAGTATAACTACAGTATCCTGTTAACCCTTAATACTAGTATAACTACAGTATCCTGTTAACCCCTTAATACTAGCATAACTACAGTATCCTGTTAACCCTTTTAATACTAGCATAACTACAGTATCCTGTTAACCCTTAATACTAGTATAACTACTGTATCCTGTTAACCCCTTAATACTAGTATAACTACTGTATCCTGTTAACCCCTTAATACTAGTATAACTACTGTATCTTGTTAACCCCTTAATACTAGTATAACTACTGTATCATGTTAACCCCTTAATACTAGTATAACTACTGTATCCTGTTAACCCCTTAATACTAGTATAACTACAGTATCCTGTTAACCCCTTAATACTAGTATAAGTACTGTATCCTGTTAACCCCTTAATACTAGTATAACTACAGTATCCTGTTAACCCCTTAATACTAGTATAACTACAGTATCCTGTTAACCCCTTAATACTAGTATAACTACTGTATCCTGTTAACCCCTTAATACTAGTATAACTACTGTATCCTGTTAACCCCTTAATACTAGTATAACTACTGTATCCTGTTAACCCCTTAATACTAGTATAACTACTGTATCCTGTTAACCCCTTAATACTAGTATAACTACTGTATCCTGTTAACCCCTAATACTAGTATAACTACTGTATCCTGTTAACCCCTTAATACTAGTATAACTACTGTATCCTGTTAACCCCTTAATACTAGTATAACTACAGTATCCTGTTAACCCCTTAATACTAGTATAACTACAGTATCCTGTTAACCCTTTAATACTAGTATAACTACAGTATCCTGTTAACCCCTTAATACTAGTATAACTACTGTATCCTGTTAACCTTAATACTAGTATAACTACTGTATCCTGTTAACCCTTAATACTAGTATAACTACAGTATCCTGTTAACCCCTTAATACTAGTATAACTACTGTATCCTGTTAACCCCTTAATACTAGTATAACTACTGTATCCTGTTAACCCCTTTAATACTACTATAACTACAGTATCCTGTTAACCCCTTAATACTAGTATAACTACTGTATCCTGTTAACCCCTTAATACTAGTATAACTACTGTATCCTGTTAACCCCCTTAATACCAGCATAACTACAGTATCCTGTTAACCCCTTAATACTAGTATAACTACAGTATCCTGTTAACTCTAATACTAGTATAACTACTGTATCCTGTTAACCCCTAATACTAGTATAACTACTGTATCCTGTTAACCTTAATACCAGCATAACTACAGTATCCTGTTAACCCTTTAATACTAGTATAACTACAGTATCCTGTTAACCCCTTAATACTAGTATAACTACAGTATCCTGTTAACCCCTTAATACTAGTATAACTACAGTATCCTGTTAACCCCTTAATACTAGTATAACTACTGTATCCTGTTAACCCTTAATACTAGTATAACTACTGTATCCTGTTAACCCCTTAATACTAGTATAACTACTGTATCCTGTTTAACCCTTAATACTAGTATAACTACTGTATCCTGTTATACCTTAATACTAGTATAACTACTGTATCCTGTTAACCCTTAATACTAGTATAACTACTGTATCCTGTTAACCCTTAATACTAGTATAACTACTGTATCCTGTTAACCCCTTTAATACTAGTATAACTACAGTATCCTGTTAACCCCTTAATACTAGTATAACTACAGTATCCTGTTAACCCCTTAATACTAGTATAACTACAGTATCCTGTTAACCCTTAATACTAGTATAACTACTGTATCCTGTTAACCCCTTAATACTAGTATAACTACTGTATCCTGTTAACCCCTTAATACTAGTATAACTACAGTATCCTGTTAACCCCTTAATACTAGTATAACTACTGTATCCTGTGTAACCCCTTTAATACTAGTATAACTACTGTATCCTGTTAACCCCTTAATACTACTATAACTACAGTATCCTGTTAACCCTTTAATACTAGTATAACTACTGTATCCTGTTAACCCCTTTAATACTAGTATAACTACTGTATCCTGTTAACCCCTTAATACCAGCATAACTACAGTATCCTGTGCTTAACCCCTTAATACTAGTATAACTACAGTATCCTGTTAACCCCTTAATACTAGTATAACTACAGTATCCTGTTAACCCCTTTAATACTAGTATAACTACTGTATCCTGTTAACCCTTTAATACTAGTATAACTACTGTATCCTGTTAACCTTTAATACTAGTATAACTACAGTATCCTGTTAACCCCTTTAATACTAGTATAACTACAGTATCCTGTTAACCCCCTTAATACTAGTATAACTACTGTATCCTGTTAACCCTTAATACTAGTATAACTACTGTATCCTGTTAACCCCTTAATACTAGTATAACTACAGTATCCTGTTAACCCCTTAATACTAGTATAACTACGGTATCCTGTTAACCCCTTTAATACTAGTATAACTACAGTATCCTGTTAACCCCTTAATACTAGTATAACTACAGTATCCTGTTAACCCCATAATACTAGTATAACTACTGTATCCTGTTAACCCCTTAATACTAGTATAACTACAGTATCCTGTTAACCCCTTAATACTAGTATAACTACTGTATCCTGTTAACCCCTTAATACTAGTATAACTACTGTATCCTGTTAACCCCTTAATACTAGTATAACTACAGTATCCTGTTAACCCCTTAATACTAGTATAACTACTGTATCCTGTTAACCCCTTAATACTAGTATAACTACAGTATCCTGTTAACCCCTAATACTAGCATAACTACAGTATCCTGTTAACCCCTTTAATACTAGTATAACTACTGTATCCTGTTAACCCCTTAATACTAGTATAACTACAGTATCCTGTTAACTCCTTAATACTAGTATAACTACAGTATCCTGTTAACCCCTTAATACTAGTATAACTACAGTATCCTGTTAACCCCTTAATACTAGTATAACTACTGTATCCTGTTAACCCCTTAATACTAGTATAACTACTGTATCCTGTTAACCACTTAATACTAGTATAACTACAGTATCCTGTTAACCCCTTAATACTAGTATAACTACAGTATCCTGTTAACCCCTTAATACTAGTATAACTACTGTATCCTGTTAACCCCTTAATACTAGCATAACTACAGTATCCTGTTAACCCCTTAATACTAGTATAACTACAGTATCCTGTTAACCCCTTAATACTAGTATAACTACTGTATCCTGTTAACCCCTTAATACTAGTATAACTACAGTATCCTGTTAACCCCTTAATACTAGTATAACTACTGTATCCTGTTAATCCCTTAATACTAGTATAACTACTGTATCCTGTTAACCCCTTAATACTAGTATAACTACTGTATCCTGTTAACCCCTTAATACTAGTATAACTACAGTATCCTGTTAACCCCTTAATACTAGTATAACTACTGTATCCTGTTAACCCTTAATACTAGTATAACTACAGTATCCTGTTAACCCCCTTAATACTAGTATAACTACAGTATCCTGTTAACCCCTTTAATACTAGTATAACTACAGTATCCTGTTAACCCCTTAATACTAGTATAACTACAGTATACTGTTGAACCTTAATACTAGTATAACTACAGTATCCTGTTAACCCCTTAATACTAGTATAACTACTGTATCCTGTTAACCCCTTAATACTAGTATAACTACTGTATCCTGTGCTTAACCCTTAATACTAGTATAACTACTGTATCCTGTTAACCCCTTAATACTAGTATAACTACAGTATCCTGTTAACCCCTTTAATACTAGTATAACTACAGTATCCTGTTAACCCTTAATACTAGTATAACTACTGTATCCTGTTAACCCTTAATACTAGTATAACTACAGTATCCTGTTAACCCCTTTAATACTAGTATAACTACAGTATCCTGTTAACCCCTTAATACTAGTATAACTACAGTATCCTGTTAACCCCTTAATACTAGTATAACTACAGTATCCTGTTAACCCCTTAATACTAGTATAACTACTGTATCCTGTTAACCCCTTAATACTAGTATAACTACAGTATCCTGTTAACCCCTTGTCTTGTCTGTAACACTGTCCTGAACTCTCAGCTATTTTAATGAATGAGTCTCTTCAATTGAAGTCACACAAACCATCCACAACAACCAGCTCAAACCAATTTTATAACCATGGTCCAACCAGCTCAAACCAAAAATAATACTCACACGAGAACAGAGCATTTTAGCATATGGCTTTAGAGAAACGTGCCAAATATAATAATATGCCATTTTAGCAGACGGTTTTATCCAAAGCGACTTACAGTCATGTGCGCATACATTTTTACGTATGGGTGGTCCCGGGGATGGAACCCACTACCCTGGCGTTACAAGCGCCGTGCTCTACCAGCTGAGCTACAGAGGACCAGTAATATATGGCTCATTCAGGAGAGTGAAACAGAAAACAGAACACTCAGATAGAAACTGGCTAGAATCATGCTCTATACACAGCATTTATAATGTTACACTTCACTGAATAAGCCCCTAGTGTGTTAGAGCTGGCCAGGAGAAGCCAGCAAATCAAATACAAGTTTATTGGTCGCCTACACAGATTTGCAGATGTTATCACAGGTGCAGCGAAATGCTTATGTTTCTAGCTCCAACAGTCGGAGTAATACCTAGCAATACAATAACAATACACACATAATCCCCAAAAGTTTAAAAAATATTACAACGAGCAATATCAGTGTTTGGAACATAAATATATATAAATAGCGTTTATAGTCTCCCGAGTGGCGCAGTGGTCTAAGGCACTGCATCGCAGTGATCCTGGTTCGAATCCAGGCTCTGTCGTAGCCGGCCGCGACCGGGAGACCCATGGGGTGGCGCACAATTGGCCCAGGGTAGGGGAGGGAATGGCCGGCAGGGATGTAGCTCAGTTGGTAGAGCATGGCGTTTGCAAACGCCAGGGTTGTGGGTTCGATTCCCACGGGGGCCAGTATGAAAAAAATAATAATAATAATGTATGCACTCACTAACTGTAAGTCGCTCTGGATAAGAGCGTCTGCTAAATGACGTAAATGTAAATGTAGACAGTTTATGAATAGAAAAGGTGTGTCCAGCAGTAGTTATATAGGATGAGCCTTGACAGTATATACATATGAAGTGGGTAAAACAGTATGTAAACATGATTGAAGTGACCAGTGTTCGATGACTATATATACATTGGGGCAGCAATCTCTAAGGAGTAACCACTGCAGCCCTCCAGAACTATAGTTACCCACCAATAGGGTTGCACAATTCTGGAAAATGTTCTCAAGCTCCTTCCCTGCTTCTTCCTTTCAGATACCGAGGATCCGCCAACCAGAACCCTGCCCCCGGCCACCAGGACCTCAGACTTACTAAGCAGAACTCTTCGAAGGATATCCTGCCATCTCCGTCCTTGTCTGCGTTGATGATGGTCTTGTCCACGATCTGCCTGGAGCTGAGTGTCCCTGAGGTTGTTCCCAACCATCATCTTCAGCACCTGGAAGAGCTCCCGTTGGAGATGTAGCCATCCTTGTCCATGTCGTAGATCCGGAAGGCGACTGGAGGGGAGGAGAGAGAGGGGTGGAGGGGAGGAGAGAGAGGGGTGGAGGGGAGGAGAGAGAGGGGTGGAGGACAGAGAGAGGGGTGGAGGACAGAGAGAGGAGTGGAGGGGAGGAGAGAGGGGTGGAGGACGGAGAGAGGGGTGGAGGACGGAGAGAGGGGTGGAGTGGGAGGATGCAGGAATGTGTGTGTAAATAAAAAAGACTTTAGGTCTTGCGTTTTGGAGAAAGCCTCATCATTGATGCCATCAGGCATTCTGTTTCTACTTTGGTGACTGGAGGAGGATGGAAGCAGGAACATGTGGAAATACATAATAAACAACCACAGAGCTTTGGTTTTGTCTTTGTAGTACAGATCGAAGTGGAGATGGATTTGCAGTAGATTTGTCTACTTACACCGAAGCTTTGACTCCTTGTCCCCCTTGACACTGAACTGTGAGACTCCCTCAATGAATTCTGATAGGGGGAGAGATGGAGAGATGGTTTAGGGTTAGACTTTATTTGACTGCCTGTATGTAGCCTGTGCAAGACTTTTTAAATTCACGATGGCAGTGGTCAAATGTAAATGCACTACTTATGCATTCATAAGTTTAATCAAAAATCTCACTTTGTAAACACAACAGCAGACTACTGCAATTGATACTTAGGGCTAAATTCAATCTGATCGCCCCTTTTAGACCACATTCACAGTAAACGCTGCATATGTCAGCTCAATCAGAAATTATCTTTAAACGTCAATCACGCTATCACGCAGATCTATCCGCGGACCGGATTGAATCTAGGCCTAAGGTGATCTAGTTGTGAGTGTCCTGTGTTAAATGTTCCTATTGTCTGTGCAGGACAGGTACTGTTAGGCAGAGCAGACAGACTGCCAGGCCTAAGTTCCAACCCTGTGTTAATCATGCAATGTAATGAATGTTGTGTGAAACTCCTGGTCTAGGCCACCCCGGGCCGTTCTCAGAGGAGGACAACAGATCCATTTACCAACACCAGCGTCACGTCTTGATACTATTTTTTTATTTTTTATTTTATTTTTTTGTCATTTAGCAGACACTCTTATCCAGAGCGACTTACAGGAGCAATTAGGGTTAAGTGCCTTGCTCAAGGGCACCGACAGATGTTTCACCTAGTCGGCTCGAGGATTAGAACCAGCGACCTTTCGGTCACTGGCACAACGCTCTTAACCACTAAGCTACCTGCCGCCCTGATTTCAGCAAGTAAAGCTTAAATCCAAAGACATTGTTAGACCCAACCATTTCTTCACCAGTAAAACATAAACATTGCATTATAAATTGTTGTGGGTTTAGATAAATGTATCAAATAAATATAAAAATATCATTATGCGTGCATAGCCTATGTTCAATTAACAGAACAACAGAACACCATATATACAATAGAGGGAGGTATGAACATAAATGAATCGCTCTATATATGATTCATTTAACTTAAAGCCTACAGGTATAATGCATTATGATGCCATCATTTTAATGCATTGTAAGACTTGTCATGAGCATGTATGATCCCTGATTATTTAATGTAATAATTACGATCACTTTAATCATCAATTGTACACAAGGTCCAACTGAACTTTCACTTCTGCTTTATCCCAACCCCTCTGAAAGACAGATATACATACAGTGGATTCGGAAAGTATTCAGACCCCTTCCCTTTTTCCACATTTTGTTACATTACAACCTTATTCTAAAATTGATAAAATTATTTTCCCCACACAATACCCCATAATGACAAAGCAAAAACAGGTCTTTAGACATTTTTGCAAATGTATTACAAATAAAAACAGAGATACCTTGTTTACATAAGTATTCAGACCCTTTGCTATGAGACTCGAAATTGAGCTCAGGTGCATCCTGTTTCCATTGATCATCCTTGAGATGTTTCTACAACTTGATTGGAGTCCACCTGTGGTACATTCAATTGATTGGACATGACTTGGAAAGGCACACACCTGTCTATATAAGGTCCCACAGTTGACAGTGCATGTCAGAGCAAAAACCAAGCCATGAGGTCGAAGGAATTGTCCGTAGAGCTCCGAGACAGGATTGTGTCGAGGCACAGATCTGGGGAAACGTACCATAAAATCGCTGCAGTATTGAAGGTCCCCAAGAACACAGTGGCCTCCATCATTCTTAAATGGGAAGAAGTTTCGAATCACCAAGACTCTTCCTAGAGCTGGCCGCCTGGCCAAACTGAGCAATCGGGGGAGAAGGGCCTTGGTCAGGGAGGTGACCAAAAACCTGATGGTCACTCTGACAGAGCTCCTGAGTTCCTCTGTGGAGATGGGAGAACCTTCCAGAAGGACAACCATCTCTGCAGCACTCCACCAATCAGGCCTTTATGGTAGAGTGACCAGACAGAAGCCACTACTCAGTAAAAGGCACAGCCCGCTTCGAGTTTGCCAAAAGGCACCTAAAGGACTCTCAGACCAAGAGAAACAAGATTCTCTGGTCTGATGAAACCAAGATTGAACTCTTTGGCCTGAATGCCAAGCGTCATGTCTGGAGGAAACCTGGCACCATCCCTACGGTGAAGCATGGTGGTGGCAGAATCATGCTGTGGGGATGTTTTTCAGCGTCAGGGACTGAGAGACTAGTCAGGATCGAGGGAAAGATTAACAGAGCAAAGTACAGAGAGATCCTTGATGAAAACCTGATCCAGAGCTCTCAGGACCTCAGACTCAGGAGAAGGTTCACCTTCCAACAGGACAACGACCCCAAGCACACAGCCAAGACAACGCAGGAGTGGCTTCGGGACAAGTCTCTGAATGTCCTTGAGTGGTCCAGCCAGAGCCCGGACTTGAATCCAAGCTTGTAGCGTCATACCCAAAAAGACTTGAGGCTGTAATCGCTGCCAAAGGTGCTTCAACAACGTACTGAGTAAAGGGTCTGAATACTTATGTAAATGTGATATTTCAGTGTATTTTTTTTTTATACATTTGCAAAAATGTATAAAAACCAGTTTTTGCTTTGTCATTATGGGGTATTGTGTGTAGATTGATGAGGGGAAAAAAACACAATTGAATCCATTTCAGAATAAGGCTGTAACGTAACAAAATGTAGAAAAAGTCTGTATATACTGTATATACAGGTTGGAGATGTTGGAGCAGGGGACTGCCACACTGGGCACCGTGGAGCAGTTGTTATGGGTGGTTAAGTGCCTTGCTCAAGGGCACAATGGCAGTCAACGACATCTATGATTTGATACCAGCAACCCTACGGTTGGCAGCTCATTTCCCGCCAGATTTTCCCAGTCAGACCCAGGATTCGAACTGGCGACTTTCCAGTTACTAGCTCACCTCTCTGACCACCCTATTATATATAACATATATAATACAGTTTTTCTCAATTGCTAAAACACTAAACCCTATTGTCTGAACCAAATGCTCAGTTGCCTGAACCCACTGATTGAATCAATCACTCTTTTGGCAAAACCATAAGCACTTTTCACCTGTTTAGACATAACTTGCCAACACATTTTCATTGTGATGCACCCGTGCTGCATAATGGTGAGCACAGGTGACAAAAGTCAAACACAATTAAAGCACAGGTGTCACCACTTGAACACAACAACTCAAAATTGATCACACTTGTGGCTAATGATGTGAGGGAACATATACAGTAAGCCAGTTCAGAGAGCACTGGTTTGTGAGGCCCCTACAATGGATAGAAATCTGAGAGGAAGAGTTTGCGTGAGAGGAGGTCGAGGTGGTCGAGGTGGTCAGCTCAAGACAAAGAACAGTAATATCTGATGAAATCAGAGCTACTGTGATTGACCATGTTCTTGTCCATGGTATGAGCATGAGGGAGGCTGGACAAAGGGTACAACCAAACATCAGTAGATTCACTGTGTCCACCATAATCTGAAGATTTAGAGAAGAGAACAGGTAATTACCTTTTTTTGACATTATAGTACAGTATGTAAATGTTGACAGCAATTACTGTATGACATACTATATACTGTACCACAGTATACTGTAAGTAAATATATGTTTCAGTACATCACTGTACCAATGTACTGTAGTATTGTAATGGAGGGTTGGTCTAACTGTTTGTAGGCCTAGTATTCCATGTATATATTTTTGTAACTCCATGTTCTCTTTTGTAGAATTGAAAGACTGCCACATGGGGGTGGGAGGACAGGTATGTTCTCCCCACACCAAGAGACCCTAAATGTTGATATGGTCCGTGAGAACAATGCCATTAAACTGAGCGAAATTCAGCAGAAGATCATTGAGGACCATTTACATTTTGAGGGTATCAACAGTGTCAGCCTCTCTACTGTTGATCGTGTCCTCAAGCGCAACAGACTGCGCATGAAACAGCTATACAGAGTGCCCCTTTGATCGCAACTCAGACAGAGTCAAAGAGCAAAGATTCCAGTATGTACAGGTTGGCATATATCCAGACACATTCAATGTTGATTACTCTAAGTAGTGATTTACTGTAGTGGCCTAAATCACTTTTTTCCGTATCACTTACAAAACTATATCTATTTCTACAGAGGGTTTTTCAACTGGATGCAATGGAAAGACCCCATCAATACATCTACATGGATGAAGCTGGGTTTAATCTCACCAAAAGGAGAAGGAGAGGCCGTAATGTGATTGGCCATCGGGCCATTGTTGGTGTTCCTGGGCAGCGTGGTGGCAATGTCACATTATGTGCTGCCATCAGCAATCATGGGGTTGTCCACCATCATGCCAACCTGGGGGCCCTACAACACTCACCCGCTCCTCATTTTCCTCAATCACATGCGAGATGCTTTGTTAGGGCAGCAGGATGAGCATCCCATCTATGTTGTTGTTTGGGACAATGTGAGTTTTTCACAGAGCCCTCCAGGTTAGAGAGTGGTACAATAGAACCAAGGTTTTATCAATCTTTGCCTTCCACCGTACTCCCCCTTTCCTAAACCCCATTGAGGAATTATTCTCCTCATGGCGGTGGAAGGTATATGAACGCCAACCTTACACCAGGGTAAATCTCCCTGCAAGCCATGGGACTTGCCTGTGGTGACATAGGTGTGGAGGCATGCCAAGCCTGGATACGGCATGCCAGGGTTTTTTTCCCCCATTGCCTGGCCAGACAAAATGTGGCCTGTGATGTGGATGAAGTCCTGTGGCCTGACCCAGTACGGAGACATGATGCTGTGGCTGAGTAATGCACTTATTTGTATATTTTTGTACTTTATTTTTACATGGGCTTACTGTACACAAGTGGCAAACACATAAGATTTCTGTTTGTTTTTACAAGTGCTACATGTAAATGCACAAGATTTCTGTTTTGTCTTTTTGTACAAGTGCTAAATGCACAGTTTTTTTTGTTTTGCAACATGCATTTAGCCTACAGTGAACAATAAACATTTATTTCTCCAGCTTCATGTCCTGCGCATTGTGTTTTCTATTTTTCTACGTAGTGTTTAGTGACTGTTCAGTAGTGTTTTTTATTTTGATTGACTCGGGGCACGATTTGACAACATAGTTCAGTTTTGAGCACAGATTGAACTGTTTTGAGGTGAAAGTTTGGTTTTGCAAGAAGAGTCTGAGGTTTTGTGAATGTAGCTTGAAAATTGGGTTTTGTGTTCACAGTTAAGAGAAAAGGAGATCAGCTTTCAAGAAATGTGTCTTAGCAATCGAGAAAAACTGTAATATTCAGCCATTTTAGTCTAAACCACAAACGGATCTGGGACAGGGCTACTCTGGCTCTGGCTTACCCTTGAAGTCCACCTCTCCATTTCCATCGGTGTCGAAGATGTCGATGACCCTCTGGACCAGCGGGTTCTGCTGGAGTTCAGGCAGGGACATGAACTCCTCCACGCTGAGAGACCCAGAGTTATCTAGGTCCAGTTTCTTAAACCTCTTTCCCAGACGCTTAATCTCATCAGCATCGACTGGAGGGGACAAAGAGAGAGAGATAGACATAGAGAGAGAGAGAGAGAGACAGAGAGAGAGAGAGAGAGAGAGAGAGAGAAGACATAGAGAGAGAGAGAGAGACAGAGAGAGAGAGAGAGAGACACAGAGAGAGAGAGAGAGAGAGAGAGAGAAAGAGAGAGAGAGATAATAAACCAGGGGTCAGTTAGGTGAACAGTACAGTCCACATTGGGAGCAGAGAGGTTCCATTACAGTCTGGTCATTTTACTGGCAGACGCTCTAATTACATTTACATTCATTTAGCAGACGCTCTAATCCAGAGCGATTTACAGTTAGTGAGTGCATACATTATTTTATTTTTTAATACTGGCCCCCCGTGGGAATCAAACCCACAACCCTGGCGTTGCAAACGCCATGCTCTACCAACTGAGCTACATCCCTGCCGGCCATTCCCTCCCCTACCCCTGGACGACGCTGGGCCAATTGTCTGCCGCCCCATGGGTCTCCCAGTCGCGGCCGGCTACGACAGAGCCTGGATTCAAACCAGATCTCCTAGTGGCCACAGCTAGCACTGCGATGCAGTGCCGCAGACCACTGCGCCACTCGGGAGGT